>NW_025334788.1:0-300000 GCF_014858855.1 Bufo gargarizans | reverse complement strand
CCCTCGCAAATAATATTTTAGAGGGTCAGCTCACCAGCAGGCCCTCACCTACAATATATTAGAGGGTCAGCTCACCTGCAGGCCCTCGCAAATAATGTTTTAGAGGGTCAGCTCATCAGCATGCCCTCGCATATAATGTTTTAGATGGTTAGCTCGGCAGCAGACCCTCACCTATAATGTTGTAGATGGTCAGCTCGGCAGCAGGCCCTCGCCCCTAATGTTTTAGAGGGACACCAGTAGGTCCTTGCTCCTAATGTGTTAGGGGGTCATCAGCAGGCCATCAATCATAATTTTTCAAGGGTGTGTGTGATGCCCTCCTTTATGTGTAATAAAGGGTGTATTGGAGTGCTGGTTCCTTGTAATTTTTGGCAGCCCTTTTATTTAGTGCATAGGCTTTATGAGTATAGGAGTCCCACTACCTGAAATATTGCACCACAATGTGAATGAGGCCCTCCATTTTGTGATATACAGGTTGTATCGGAGTGGCTCTTCCTTGTAATTTTTGGCAGCACTTGCACTTTATATACAAGTAAATAAACAGGAAAGAATGTTTCCTAACAATTTTCCATTTAAAATCGATTTTATCTGCGGTTTTGTGCGTATAATTGTCAGTCTACTGAAACAAGATCGTTCCCAGCAGCAACCTGGGAGTCCAAGATGCATGCAGACATCCTCCCCATGTTGTTCCTGAACCATTTGGGTAGTGTTTTCATCAATTTCTGACTTTTTCCTATGAACCAGGCACCCTCCCCTCTTCAGAGCAGGTGGTGCCTGATTTAATGCTCGGGTTCTATCATTGACTTCCATTATACTCCGAGCACCCGAGCATCCCAATGTGTTCAGCCCGAGCACCCAAGCACTTTGTTGCTCGATCAACACTACTGACAAGGAGTAGTAGGAGGAGCAGGAGCATCTAGACCAGCAGGGAAGGACTGACAGCTCCCTTCGACTGAGGTGGTGGAGCCTTGACTGCCTGAAATCGGGTGCGTGCCCCTGGGTGATGGATCAGTTTCTGCGGCAAGCTGGACCACCACATCGGAGCCATGGTTCTTCCACGCCACTTTATAGTGACGCTGCATATGTTGACACAGGGCCGTGGCACCCTGGCCACGGTTCACCTTCTGCCCACAGATTCTACAAATGGACATGTTCATCTCCTCGGGCGGCTTAACAAGGTAGGTGATTTTACCCCCAACAATACGCACTGACTGACTGCTACCGCCGCTGCTTCTGTGAAGCCCTGCACCACTACTTTCCGGGCAGGTAGGCTCCTGCGAAGCGGGTGGTCTACCCTGGGCACGTATGGCTCCCAACCGCCCACTGCTGCCACTCTGCTGATTCCTGGCCATGCTAGTGACTTGCTGGCTCCGCCGTTGCCTCACGGGTAAGCAGCCATCCTCTTCTCCCGATGATGAGGAAGCCCCTAATTCACCCGGCTCCCAAGTGCGATCAACTACATCATTATCGAGTACTGTTTGCACATCACTGATGTCCCCCTCAATGGTCTCTGGATTAGGAGCCTGACCACTCGCAACACCAGCTCCTACGCAACGTATAGTGGAGCTGAGTCCACAGCATATAATATTTATTTGACTGAGGGAACAGAAAAGGACAGAGGCAGGTTGAAGACAGGTGAGGACACAGGCCATGCCAACTAAGGGTTGTGTCTGACGAACCCACCAACTCTTGGCTGTTGGTGTCTGATGTCACTTGAGACGAAGTGGATGACCGAGTCAACCATTCAGGAACCCCTGGTTTGCTGCTCAAGACACGACCGCTAGATGACACCGGGAGCTCAGGCCTCTTGCTGCGACTCCTGCTGCCACGACCCCTTACTCTGCTGCGACCTGTGCCTGCACCAGAAACATTTAGGCCTCTGCCACTCCCCTGTGCAGGACCTGGCACTTCTCTGTCTGACGTACTGTTAGATCAAATAAATAATTAAAAAATAAATTTAAGCACCCCAAAATGCTCACTTTTCTCACTTCAGCACACAACGGCTAAAAAGCCCCTTTTTTAACCACTGATACATGCCAAAAACAGCTTTAGAACATATAACTGCACCGCTGAATGGCAGATAATATATATTTTTGTGCCACTAATACATGCCAAAAGGGGCTATAGAACATATAACTGCACAGCTAAATAGCAAATAATATATATTTTTTGTGACTAATAAATGCTAAAAAGGGCTTTAGAACATATAACTGCACATCTAAACAGCAAATAATATATTTTTTTTGTGACTAATAAATGCTAAAAAGGGCTTTAGAACAAATAACTGCACCGCTGAACAGCAAATAGTATATATTTTTTTGCCATTAATACACACCAAAAAGGGCTTAAGAATATATAACTGCAATGCTGAATGGCAAATAATATATATTTTTTGGCCACTAGTACACACCAAAAAGGGCTGCAATTTACGCACTTCACCACACAACGGCTAATAAGCCCTTTTTTCCACTAATACAAGCCCAAAAATGCTTTAGAACATATAACTGCACCGCACAAGGGCAAATAAGACATATAAATATTTCCTTGTAATAAACCCTGTTAATGTCTGTATCAAACAGCACTTGCACCCTAATAAGAACAGTTTGCTGGAATTACAGAGCTGTATATTGGCAATTTGGATCCCCAGTCAGTGCAGCAAGGTGTAATAGGATTGTTCCTATTACCCAGGCTGTAAACTCCCTTACTGTACTCTATTCTGCTTCAATGCTGTGGAATGATTCCTCCCTATTCTCTCCCTGAACTTCTATACAGCAAAATAAAAGTTTTAAAGTCTTTCCTAGCACTATCCCTAGCGCCTGCTGACGTCTCTCCCTGCACTAAGTACACTGGAAAATGGCAAATTCGAGAATTTGTGATCTCCAGTCATTATTTACTAAATAGCAAAAATCGGCAATGTAATATAATAAAAATTAGATTAGAATATTCGCGATCAACACCAAGGGGTAGGCAACTTTCCTATTGGTTGCTAGGGATGTTCCTAAGTGTCGATATTCATGATCAATTCACGATTAGAATATTCACGATCAACGCTCTTTGCAAATACGAATATATAGCACTATACACTAATCAGAGGGACATTGCTGCCAACTAATTGCTTAGCTCATGCTTGAACATCTGGGGGGAATTTCACTGTGTACAGATAATTGCTGGATGTACTACAACTCCTATTTAGTGCACAGTAAAGAGACACTTTTGTAAAGTTCAATCTGGCCTGGTTACTAACACCGCACACTAGCCATTGCACCATTTCAAGCCCTGCTTTGCACCCACATGGGCCTTTAAGGGCACATCAAAATTACCATTGGGCAGGGGCTCTTGCTACAGGGAGTGCTCTGTGGGAATAAAGGTTGCTCCTCCATCACTGCTCCGACCCCAGGGAACAACAGCCTAAGGGAGTACACTGTTACACATCATCATCAGGGCTGCTACTACTCCCATCTTCCGTTCTGACTCAGGGGCTTGCTGCAGGGCATGGTATGGTAATTGCAATAAATGGGGGCGAGTGTCCATAGACGAATACAGTCTTTAGAGGAGGACCTCTTACAGAAACAGGGAAGTGATAAAGTCCTGAATACAGAGTCTATGCACATAGGGACACATTTATTTAGACCAGAGTTTTAGACACCGGTCTTAATAAACCCCTAAGGCTACTTTCACAGTAGCGTGTTTGCTGGATCCGTCATGGTTCAGCAAAAACGCTTCCATTACTGATAATATAACCATCTGCATCCGTCATGATCAGAACCGGTTGTATTATCTTTCACATACCCAAAACGGATCCGTCATGAACTCCATTGAAAGTCAATGGGCGACGGATCCGTTTTCTATTGTGTCAGATTGTGTCTGGGAAAACAGATCCGTCCCCATTGACTTGCATTGTGGGTCATGATGGATTCGTCTACATCTGCATCCCAGGACGGAAAGCAAACCGCAGCATGCTACGGTTTGCTCTTCAATATGAGAACTGAACGGAATGCATTTTGGAGCGCTCCGTTCTGTTCAGTTACGTTTTGTTCCCATTGACAATGAATGGGGACAAAGCGGAAGTGTTTTTTTTTTTTTTTTTCCAGTATTGAGACCCTATGACGGATCTGAATACCGGAAAATATTAATGCTAGTGTGAAAGCAGCCTTAGCTGGCAGTGGTTCTGTGGGAGTTATGAAGAGGCGCCGATCCCTCCATAACTTCGGCGCATCCATCTCCAGTTCTAAATGTAAAATGGCTTCCTTGCTATCTAACATTTAGACCTTTTTCTAAGTCTAAAACAGGCATAGAAAATGGTAAGTGGAATTGGCCTGCCGGCCCGTCCCCTTCCTCGCCCACACCACGCCCGCAATTTTAGACCTGCCGTTAGCAGGCAGAAGTCACAAATAATCTGCGCATGAAATACGCCTAATTTACGCATATTTCAGCATAGTAAGTGACCCTTATAGTATATAGTGTTGTCATCTATATGTCTTATATCTGAAATATATCTTTAACTTTTCATATTTCATTGAATTCAGCTCCACTTACGTATGCCTCCCTGTCGGATATCTTCACGTTCTGCCCCATGTATGATAAACACTGGGTTCTTCTTTAATGCCTGTAAAATAAAACACACTTTTTTTTTTTTTGTCAGCAGTTCCTAAACCCAAATCATTACCTAAAAATACTTTATATTCATCGGCAAAGACATTTATACAGCACAGCTAATGAGATCACTATCGGTGGAAAGTCACATGGACATGTTCCTGCAGTGATCCACTAGGACGCTGCTAGTGGATGAAGTTGGGAGAATGTGCTGTATATTTCTGAAGATTAGGTTTGCATTGTTTTTTACTATAGACATGGGCTTTAAGCTGAAGCAATGCCTCTGAAATGCTGGGCTTGGCCTCCGCTCTGTACAGTCAGTCATAGAGCACAGTCTGAGCTTGAGTCTGACAAGCTGCTGAAGGAGTTGCATCCAGTCTTGACAATCAGAACCTGCTCGTTTGAGACCCAAAGCAGTCTCCAGTTAGTGAACCCCTGAGGTGGTGTGCAAATAAGGAACCCCTGAGCAGTGATGGCCAGTGCGCATTGTTCGCCCGCGAACATATGCGGGCTGCCATCTGTTTTCACAAGTCCGGCGAGGCACAGGTAAGCCCTTACCTGTGCCTGTGCCGCGAGCCGGTCTGAAAACAAATGCGGTCACCGGGAGCAGACAGTTCAGAGAACAGCCCGATGAAGGCCCCCCGGTGGCTGTTCTCGGAACTGCCTGCTCCCGCTGACCGCACTTGTTTTCAGACCGGCTCACGCACAGGCACAGGTAAGGGCTTACCTGTGCCTCGCCGGACGCGTGAAAAAAGATGGCAGCCCGCATATGTTCGCGGGCGAACAATGCGAACTGGCCATTACTGCCCCTGAGGTGGTTGAGCAGCTGTAAGACGGAGTGCAATGATTTAGCCTGTGAGGGTAATGCATGTTTATGGCTGCTGGACCTCACAGTCCTGGTTAGGGTACCTTTGAATTCTCGCAGCCCTTTCCTGCTTAATTTGTAGTGCTGGTTTTGGAGTTGCATCTTGTTAAAAAAAAAAAATTACATCTCAGGTGGGCTCCAAAGATAACCCCTGCTTTAGCCAGTATTCGTTGAAACTGGGCCTCCATTTTGTGTGGAGCTGTTTGTGACCTTTGCACTTCAGTAAAGACTCTCCATTTTGTTAAACTGCACTTGGTTGCCTGTCTCTTATCTTATAACTCCGCACTACGACACCATCAAGGCACCCCTCCATCCATCAGACAGGAGACACCGATAGGGTGTGCCCCAGGGAGACTGTTGCCAGTCACAACAACTAGGTGCACACCATCCCTGTGACAGCACTGGGAACGATGAAGAAGGATCCAGCCACCATGAGTGTGCGAGGGGCGGCCGTGTCCCAGGGCCCTCTATGTCGCGTCCTAGGTGTAGCAAATGCCGAGTGGTATGTTGCGGCCTATAATGTCTCTTTATGTGTGTCACGATGCTCCTACCTAGATACCGTTGGACCCCAGGCTTTGGCTCCGAAGCAATAAATAGGGGGAATAATTGAGGAATTTGAAAAAATAACTTGAGTCCAGACCCTGAGATGAAGTTCAACAGTTTTACTTGCATAAACATTTACTTGCATAAATGGTTTACAGGCTTTGTCTTGGTCCCCTCAGACTTTCTCTGGGTTGCTGTATGTGTATGAGACAATGGCGGATTCGGGGGAGAAGGGGGCAATTCCCCCCCCCCCCCCGAGAATACAGTGAGATCCAGGGGCAGACTGACCATTCCTGACCATTCGGCGGTGGTGGCAGAGGCAGGGAGAGATGAGCGCTTCCACTGTGGAAGTGCTTATCTCTATATTCATGTGATAAACGGTGCTGGGCAGGGAAGAGGCGTCTCCCTTGCCCGTTCCTCTGATAGGATACAGGCACTAGGCCTGCAGCCTATCAGAGGCTGTTGCAGGCGGCGCAATGATGTCATCGCACCGCCTGAGCCGTACAGAGCGGGACACAGGCCAGAAGAGGCCTGCATTGCATCGCAGTGTCATGGTTACTAAGGTAAGTATAAGTGTTTATTGTTTTAATTATTTTTAGTACAGTATGGCAAGAAGGGGGGTGGGGCCCTATATACTGGCACATTATGGGGGGGGCACTATGGAGAGGGGGGAAGGAGCACTATGGTGGCATCTAATGGGGGCCCTATATACTGGCACTTTATGGGGGGCATTATGGAGAAGGGGAAGGAGCACTATGGGGGCATCTAATGGGGGCACTATATACTGGCACATTATGGGGGGCACTATGGAGAAGGGAAGAAAGAGCACTATGGGGGCATTATATAGGGGCATTTAATACTGGCACCCATTTTGGTGCCACTATGGGGAAGGGGGGAGTGAAGCATTATGGGGGTATCTGTGTGGGGCAGTCTATAGGGGCATTTTATATTGCCACATTATGAAGGGCACTATCGGGACGGGGAAGAGCACTATGGGGGCATCTTCTGGGGGCACTATATAGGACAGGTAGGAGCACTATGGAGGCATCTTCTGGGGGCACTATATAGGACGGGGAGGAGCACTATAGGGGCATCTTCTGGGGGCACTATATAGTACAGGTAGGAGCACTATGGGGGCATCTTCTGGGGGCACTATATAGGACAGGGAGGAGCACTATGGGGGCATCTTCTGGGGGCACTATATAGGAGTATTTATACTGGCACAAAATATATGGCCACCTTAGCTCAACTGGGGGCACAAAGTGTTTTTTGTAGTGGCACACAGTACGGGTCATTGGATCACATGAGGGCACTCTGGCGACATTGACTCTACTGGGGGCACTAAGATGAGTTTTTTTTTTGTTTTTTTACTGCCACACAACAGAGAATTTTTGTACTGGCGCACATTATAAGGGGGCTTTATTACAACTGGGGGACTATGGGAGCATTATTACTTCTGGAACACAATTACTGTTGGGGCACTGTAGGAGCACTATTACTACTAAGTGCACTCTGGCACAGAATTATTACTATTGTTGTGATTTTGGGGAGCACTATTACTGTGGGGGAGCCCTGGCACAGTATCAGCTTAGCACAGTTATTTTTGGAGGACATTATGTTTACACTATTCGTGTCAGGGGCACTATTTGCTGGGTGCAGTTATTTTTTAGAGAATTGTGTTCCAATAATTATTATTGAAGGGGGCGCTATCTGGGTGTAACTAGTATTTTCAAGGGGTTTATCTGTTTCTACAGTATAGTTTTGGGGGACACAGCATCTCAGTATTGGGGGGCATGATAGGATGTTGAGAAGGTGGGAGGAAAAGTAGGAAACTAAGATTTCTGTCAAACTCTGCAGAGATGAAAGATGGCTGAAAGAAATCATCATGGTGGTCTGGGCTTAATGGAGAAGATGAAGAAAGAGAACATCTACATCAAATAAGACGTCACTAGATGTAAGAGGTATGGGCGTGATATATGGGTTGGGCTGTGTGTGGGTGTGGCTTGAGGGTGAGCGGAGACACAGGGGCCCCATAATCTCCTATTGCCTGGGAAAGTGCCCCTCCCGTGACCAGGCTCTGGATCCGCCACTGGTACCCGGTGACATGTATGTAGTCAGAAAACTAGCACTTCTGGAGCCTTAGGTATGCCAAGGGAAAAAGGTTTACTTAAAAGAACTGTCTGAATAAAATTGATGCACTACTGAAGATCCCTAGAGGGTGGAGCATGACACAGGAAATAATAGAGAATTGTTGGGTCCTATTCCCTCCCACCCCCACACGTCGTACATTAGGTGTAATTTATTGTAACATTGTTCAGTGCATCAGTCACATTGTATGTAATGGCTGTCTGTGAGCAGCATATTACAACACAGGATAAGGTGTTTCATATAGTTTTGTGGGGAAAGATTTAGTATAACTTGTGATTTACCAGTATCAATCCCTGCTCCTTACAATAGGTCCAGAGGGCAGTCCCACTTGGTTAGACCGCCCATCAGACTCCAATACCATCTCAAGTTATACTGAAACTAACGATATATATATATATATATATATATATATATATATATATATATATATAATTTGAAGAAAGTGAGGAAGCAGCACACTGTATAAGCAGGGGGTGCACGTCCGGCCAATGTGGACCAGCACCTAGGTCCAATGTACTAGACGTGAAAAATAGCCAGCAGCACTGCTGGCTATTTTTCACGTCCTATATATATATATATATACATATATATATATATATATATATATATATATCAATCCGCTCAGCTTCACCTGTTAAAACATGGTGTCAAAATAGCAGCACATTCAACGGGAGCAATCCGAACAGGAAGCAGTTCAGAGAATGTACAGTAATGATATCATTTCACATATTTAACTTGTTTCCTACCGCCTCCTCTAAAAAAAAAAAAAGAAAGAAGAACATACATAGACATTAGTCTTAAACAGGTTCTTACCGAAGCCCTCGTCCACACGAGCCCCTTTACGTTTTCTGACTTTGGACCATATTTGTTAAAGCCCATAGAGGCCGGAGCAGCGGGAAAAATTGGATCTTCAAATAAAGTGCCAGAGGCCAAGCATTTTGCCCTCAGTTTCTCAAAGTCTTGATCCTTAAATTTTATTGGGTTGTTGATGGAGCCAAGAGGCGCAGCTTTAGAGGCAACTCCGGACATGATGTGAAGCTCTCTGCGCTGTAGTGAATGATTATAGAGAATCCGCAGGGAGGTATTTATACTGAGTTATATGCTAAATAAAACCCTGGAGATATGGATCACACTGGTGGGGTGAGGTATCGCTGTGTTTATCTGGCTATGCACACATTTAACGATTCCTAAAAATACCTAACACCAATGTCTTATCTTTATTATTAACCCCTTCAGTACCAAGCCACTTCTCACCTTAAATCCCAGGCTGTCACTGTATGTGGTAATAACTTTGGAACGCTTTTACTTATCCAAGCCATTCTGAGATTGTTTTCTCGTGACACATTGTACTTCATGAGTCACTTTCATGTGTTAAATTTGAGTCAAAATATTTAATTTTTATTTATTAAAAATACCAAATTTAGACCTGAAAATCTACGCTAAATTACTGGCGAACAGGTTGGCGGAGATCGTCCCGTCCCTGATTGCCCCTGATCAAGTGGGTTTCGTTGCAGGTAGGCAAATCACTGACAACTCTAGAAGAGTATTACACCTTCTTGATAGAGTCAACAGTCTGCGAGTACCCACGGTGTTCCTTACGCTGGATGCCGAGAAGGCATTCGACCGAGTTAATTGGTCGTTTGCCTTCTCGGTGCTCCAAAAGATGGGATTCCCTGCTGATGTCATCAAAGCTATAGGAGCATTGTATAGGGGCCCTGCTGCTCGAGTTTTGACCAATGGGGAACTGTCAGACCCCTTTATCCTTTCAAATGGAACTAGGCAGGGATGTCCCCTATCCCCCCTCATATTTATTTTATCCTTAGAGCCGTTAGCACAAGCTATCAGACAAAATGGGAGTATCTCGGGAGTCCAGATTGGTGATAGGCAACACACTCTTTCACTATATGCGGATGACATAATCCTTTCCCTAACCAACCCGGCCGTATCCCTCCATGAGCTAAAAAAGGTCATACACACATATGGCTCTTTGTCATTTTATAAGCTTAATGAGAGCAAGTCCCAAGCCCTCCCCCTTTTTATACCCAATCATACCCTGAACCAGTTAAAACAGTCCTACTCTTGGGATTGGCAAACATCAGGAGTTCAATACCTTGGGGTCCAACTTACCCCCACTATCCCAAAATTGTACGAAGCGAATTTTCCTATTTTCCTCATAGATCTCCAAAAAGAATTGGATAACATAATGAAAACGGAGCTTTCATGGTTGGGCAGGGTGTCAGCCTTTCAGCAGCATGTGCTCCCTAAGCTTCTTTATTTGTTCAGAATTCTCCCATTGGACCTTCCCAGCTCCTTCTTTAATACTGTTAACAAACTACTGAATAAGTTTATCTGGAAGAAGGGCCCACCTCGCATCGCTAAATCAATAATGTCCAAATTTAGGAAAGTGGGGGGCCTAAATCTTCCAAATATTTTTGATTACTACCTTGCCACTAGAGTACACCAACTTAAGGAAGGGTGGGTCGCGGATAGTTCCAAACATTGGGTCCATATTGAACAGACACTTGCCCCTACCCATAATTTGAAGGCTATATTGTTAGCCTCTCTTTTCAAGGAACCATCACCACACTCCCTCCCGTATTTAATCTCTGCCTCTTTGAAAGCCTGGAAAAAATACCATGGAGGTGAGCACAAGACATCTGTTTCCATAGCAAAAATCACTCCAATAGAGGCGTTGCAATACCTTATCCCTGATCTCTCTCTAGAGGGATGGAAAAAGGAGGGAATAGTAACGGTGGCGGAGTTGCTAAATTTGGAGGATCTTGACTCCTTTGAAAACTTGCAAAAAAGGTTCAAAATACACAAAAACGACTTTTACAAGTATTTGAGAGTTCGCCACCTCTTAGCCACAAATCCTACGCTACGGGTCCATTCACATACGGAACTCCTGTGCCAATGGAACTTAACACAGTCCAAGTGGAAGGGAGTCCGTCCTCTATATACATTCTTGGGCAAGAAAAACTCATTTGTAAAAACCACACCCATTATCTCGTGGGAACAGGATCTTGGTCGCAGCATCCCCCCAGCGCAGTGGTCCACAGCTATCACATATGCAACTAAACGACTGAAATGCGTATCTCACCTTGAAGCATATTCGAAAACTCTACTCAGATGGTACTTCACCCCTCTGAAATTGAGCCGCATTTATCCTGGCTTGGCGCCGCTGTGCTGGAGGGGATGTGGGGGCAGAGGGTCCCTTATGCACATATTATGGAGCTGTCCCTTGCTAAAAGATATATGGTCTAGCATCTTCCAGCTAGTGTCAAAGTTAACGGGCCGTGAGCTAAACAGTGACCCGGCTTTGGCCTTGCTCTTTATTAACATTACAGAGATCCCATATGATTTTAGGACCATTGCCATGCACTTATTCCTAGCCACAAAGTTGGCCATAACTAGGAACTGGAAAAGTTCATCAATCCCGACTATACAGGAGATCATAAACTCAGTGGACACTACTAGGTCTTTTGAAAAAATGTTAGCACACAAAAACTTTGCGGTACGCAAATTTGAAAGGGAGTGGGCACAGTGGAGTGGTAACCCCAGTGATCAATAGATGGTCTCTAACCCCCTATAATCATATATGGTGTTTACATTGTCATTACTTACTTGCATTATCTTATGCCTTGATGTACACTCAGAAGCCTCTATATTCTACACAGAGTCTGCCTCTCTGCCTTTTCTTTATTTATTTTCTAGTTTCTCTGTCCATTTCTCCATGTTTATTCTGTAAGATCTGGTCATTGGATTGTACTGATGTTATACTAACCTATTGTACAGATGTAATCTTTGGAGTACATGATTCCACCTGGTACATGCAAACGACGCATATTAGTGTAATATAATATAACCCATTGCACGGGTGATATGTACGATCCCTCTGATCATTGTATTTTCTTGGATTTAGAAAGAAATCTCAATAAAGATATATTGAAAGATAAAAATACCAAATTTACCCAAAATTTTGAAAAATGTAAATTTCTCTACTTTTAAAACAGATAGTGATACCTCCTAAAATAGATATTACTTTACATTTCCCATATGTCTACTTCATATTTGGATCATTTTATAAATGACATTTTATTTTTTGGGGATATTAAAAGGTTTAGAAATAGATCTTGAAATTTTTCAGAAAATGTCAAAAACCCACTTTAAGGACCAGTTCAGGTCTGAAGTCGCTTTGTGGCTCTTACGGAACAGAAACCACCCATAAATGGCCCCATATTAGAAACTACACACCTTAAGGTATTCAAAACTGATTTTACAAACTTTCTTAACCCTTTAGCTGTTCTACAAGAATTAAAGGAAAATGCAGATGAAATTTCAGAAAGCAAGGGTTAACAGCCAAACAAAACTCAATATTTATTGCCCTGATTCTGTAGTTGTCACCCCATATGTGGTTGTAAACTGCTGTATGGGCACATGGCAGGGCGAAGAAGGAAAGGAACGCCATATGGTCTTTGGAGGGCAGATTTCACCGGGATAATTTTAAGTTGCCATGATCACATTTGAAGACCCCCTGATGCACCCCTAGAGTAGAAATGCCAAAAAGACACCATTTTGGAAACTATTGGATAAGGTGGCAGTTTTATTGGTACTATTTTAGGGTACATATGATTTTTGGTTGCTCTATATTACACTTTTTGTGAGGCAAGGTAACAAAAATTTGCTGTTTTGGCACCCTTTGTTTGTTATTTACAAAGTTCATCTGATGGGTTAGATCATGTGGTATTTTTATAGAGCAGGTTGTTATGGACATCAAATATGACAATCAAAATTATTTTTTAGTGTCTCCACATTCTGAAAGCCATAGTTTATTTTCTAATTTTTGGGCGACTGTCTTATGTAGGGGCTCATTTTTTTTGTATCAGATGATGGTTTGATTGGTACCATTTTAGGGTGCATATGACTTTTTGATCGCTTGGTATTACACTTTTTGTGATAGAAGGTGACAAAAAATGGCTTTTTATACAGTTTTTATCTTATTTTCTTTACGGTGTTCACCTGAGGGGTTAGTTCATGTGATATTTTTATACAGCAGTTTCTTCCGGATGCGGCAATACCTAATATGTATACTTTTTTTATTTATTTAAGTTTTACACAATAACAGCATTTTTTTAACAAAAAAAAATAATGTTTTAGTGCAGGGGTGGTCAACCTTACAGACACAAATAGCCTAAAAAACAACTTACTGTATGACTACCAGGAGCCACAAGCTATACATTTACACACGAGTCACTGTATTTTTCGCTCTACAAGATGCACCTAGGTTTTCATACAGAAAACTAAGAGAATACAAATATTTTTCATCTGATCTGAGGTCTGATAAAAATATTTTTTTTCTTTTTTTTCATTAGCAGAGAAAAAATAAAAAATATATTTTTCATCAGACCTTAGATCAGAATCCTAAATCAGATCCCCAATCCTCATCTGACCTAAAATAAAACCTCATCAGACCTCCAAATAAGACCCCCAATGCTCAGATCAGACAACACAAATTAGACTCCCAGTGTCAGACCCTCAGTGCTCAGATCTCCCCTCTTCTCAGATCTGACTTCCCATGCACAGACCTAACCAACCCATACTCGAACAAGACCCCCATGCTCAAATCTGAACCCCCATGCTCAGATATGACCCCCATGCTCAGATATGATACCCATGCTCAGATCAGGACCCCAATGCTCAGATCAGGACCCCCATGGCTCAGATCAGGACCTCCATGACTCATATCTGACCCATATAGCTCAGAACAGGACCCCCATGGCTCAGATCAGTACCCCCATGGCTCAGATCAGAACCCCCATGGCTCAGATCAGAACCCCCATGCTCAGATCAGACCCCCCATGCTCAAATCAGAACCTCCCATGCATAGATCAGAGCCCCATGCTCAGTTCTATAATTTAAAAAAATATTTTCCCTCTCCTGATCAGGCACTGGGCTCCTGCTCGGGCACCTGCTACTCTGCAGGTCTGACACACTCACCACTGTGACCTGATGAGCACAACGTCAGGTCATAGTGCGTGTCTCCACATACTACGTTCTCACACTGTGTGCATCAGGACGTAGTGGAGAATGAGCTGTAGCTGCAAAGTAGTAACAGGGCCCGATCAGGAAAAGAAATCTGAGCTTGGGGTGGAGAGAGAGCCGCCTGACTGCTTCCCGCCTCCACAGCTAGAGCCGCACTTGAAGAAGCAAAAAGCCGCATGCGGCTCAAGAGCCACGGGTTGGCCACCCCTGTTTCAGTGTCTCCACATTCTGAGAGCCATATATAAATATTTTTTTTGGGGGGGGGGACGATTGTCTTAGGTAGGGTTTAATTTTTTGTGGGATGAGATGACGGTTTGATTGGTATGTTTTTGGGGTGCATATGACTTTTTGATCGCTTGCTATTATACTTTTTGTAATGTAAGGTGACAAAAAATGGCTTTTTGACACCATTTTTATCTTATTTACAGAGTTCACCTGAGGGTTTAGGTCATGTGGTATTTTTATAGAGCAGGTTGTTACGAACACGGTGATACTTAATATGTCAACTCTTTACATTTTTTTACATTTAACAGCGATTGTCTTAGGTAGGGGCTCATTATTTGCGGGATGAGGTGACGGTTAGATTGCCTTTTTGATCGCTTGGTGTTGTACTTTTAGTGATGTAAGGTGACAAGGTGATACCTAATATGTCTATTTTTAACGATTTCTTTTACTTAATTATTTTTTTTTTACTTCAAACTTTTTCTTTTTGGGGGGAAAACTTTATTTTTTTAACTTCTTTTTTCACTAAATTTTTTGTCCCACTCTTGGACTTCAACTGTTGGGGGTCTAAACCCCTTATAATGCATTACAATACTTTGGCATTGTAATGCATTGGCTGTAAGTTTAATACACAGGGTGCTGGATCTCACAGGCTGTCCTGGAAGGGAACCACGATGCCTAAGGAAGGCATTGGGCTGCCTTCCCTGCCATCAGGTCCCCATCACAGCAGCGCGAGGACCCAATGGCCACCCCGCACCCGACAGGATCCCGCACAATCCGCGGTCAGCGCTGACAGTGGCCCTGCAAGGGTTAATGCGCCGGCATCTGTGTTTTCACCGATGCCGGTGCATACAGCAGGGGTCCGGCTATCAGTGACTGCTGGACCCCTGCCGCTGATCGGGCGGGAGCAGCTCCTGCACCCGCCCAATCAGCCCACCGTACATTTACGGCGCTGGTCCTTAAGTCACGTCCACACGTGCCATACATGTACGTCGCAGGTCCTTAAGAAGTTTAATGTATTTTAATCTCATTATTAGTAAGTAGGGTTAATTTCAATCGGAGGGGGGGCAATTACCCAGCTCTGCATAGGACGCTGAACTGATAGGGCACTATTAGTTAGGAGATCAAAGGATCTTACTAATAATATTACTGGTGATATTTAGAGATGAGCAAATTATTTTTAAAAAATTTGTTTTGATCCGAATTTATTTGTGGCGAATCGCGTAAAAAAAATGGCTATTTCCTGGCTGCAGAGAGCCTTTATAGTGGTTTAGAACACTATGCCTTGCAGTAACACGCATAGGGAGTCTGCTGTGGTAGTGAAATAATACTGTGAGTCAGTATGACATGCAGATGACAGGCATCGCTCTTAGAATCACTGCGCACCTCACTTATTCGGGCAGTTAGGGGGCCAAAACTGCCCAAATAACCCAAGTATGAACTCAGCCTTACAGGTCGATATTAGCGCCAAGAAGAAGCGCACTCCTTTTACACCGTCGTCAGCTGATTCCACATAGATGTCTACAGAACCTGTTCTATTAAATTCTTATATAAGTAGAGCCCCCCGACAGAGTGGAGAGGGTGTCAGCAGTAAGTCTGTGTTGACGTCACTGATTATTTTGCCCTTCCTTCGATCCGTCATAATAATTACCCCAAAAACGGATCCTGTCTGTGGAGCATCCACCTTGACTCGCTCAGCATTTGGTCAGTAATCCATCAGTATTGCTAATGCCCAAAAAACAGAAGTGGATCCAAAACAGAGATGACACGTGAATGGAATATTTGCATGTCTTCTGTGTTTTGTACCCACTTATTTAAAGTAAGCCTTAGTATGTGCAGGTCTCACAGCCGCTGTAACAGAACGGTAAGAAGCGGTATAATATGTACAGATGTAGCAGCGCCAGCGATCACAGTAGAATCGCGTGAGCGCATAGCGATATCCTGTTTCATTAGCTACCAAAGCGCGTAGAATAGTGAGATTTTGCGTGCAATTTGTGTTTGTAAACAGCAGATGGCGCACGGAACTGTAGGAAATTGCATATATTTGAATTGTCAACCAGCGCGATACACAAGATGGAGTCAGACATTCCACTTATACGCATACCGCCCAGCCAAATTATAAATTCAAACTAAATAAATGCATTTTTTATATGTAATTATTCACTGATATATATGAACCCTTTCTATTACACGACTAACATACCGAATTATGCAAAACATGCCCATGACTGTCCCCCCTCCCTTTCTGCCTGCGTGCCAAATTTTTAAAAATCCCTGATTTCTGCATGTTACTTGTATCACTGTCACTGCTTAGCACCGAACTGCTCTGCGCATTACATCACTGTGGGTACATTACTCCCAGGGCTGGAGATGTAGTGGTGCTCAGCGCCGCACTGCTCTGTCTTTTAATGTATTTGAACCAGCAAATATAGCAATCCAAGGGGACTGCAATATGTGCGGAAATATATAGCAAAACACCAAATCAAAAACGCACATATGATATTACACAAAAATGTATTAGCAGAAGAAATCATACAACAACATAACACAGAATAAAATAATTAGCAGCAATACATGAAGGTACTATAGCAGTATATACCCATCTAGCTACAAATAATACTGCACAAGTCCCATAAGTAGTAATACCAGTAGCTACTGTAACCTTTCAGAGAAAAATCCTAAAAGGAATTAACCTGATAAGTTGGAACGCTATCCCGTATTCCTTAGTAAGGACAGAACAAACACCAATGAATAATAAGTGCAAAAAGTAGCATAAGAGAACAATACAGACCAGAGGCCAGGAGGGAAAACCAACCCCGACGCGCGTTTCGACTTGCTTCCTCTAGGGGGCGTATCTTACCATCCAACCCACTCATCATTTATACCCTATCTCAGTGATAGGCAAACTGCGGCTCTCCAGCTGTTGCAGAACTACAACTCCCAGCATGCAAAGACTGCCTACAGCTTTCAGCCTACAGCAGGGCATGGTGGGAGTTGTAGTTTTGCAACAGCTGGAGAGCCGCAGTTTGCCGATCACTGCGACTATCTAATAAGAGATTTACCAATATTCCAACGGATTTATTATGCAAGAATGCCGCTTGTATTGTGTATATAGCTAGTTCTCACATTATCACTTTGTAGCACCCTTCTACTAGCATGAAACACTGCATCTCACTTTGCAGGGCTCCAGACCAAAAAAAATATCAAGGATCCATTGGCTCCTAACCTGAAAAATTTAGTCGCCAAATTTAAAATACAAATAATTACGGTATAATAAAAAAATAAAAACACACGTCTTACCTAGGGTTGTCACGATACCAAAATTTTGACTCGATTTCGATACCATAAAAAAGTATTGCGATACTTGATACCACGTGAAAAAAATAAAACACCAAAAAAGCCACGTGCATTCCAGATTTTATGGAACGTCTGGACCATAATAGAACAGTCCTAACCTAATTTTTGGCGGAACAAGGTGAATAAAAAATGGCAAATAGCATTTTATTTTTTTATTTTTTCTGTTACGGCGTTCACCGCATAGGAGATATTTTTTTATATTTTAATAGTTCGCACTTTTTCGGGTGTGGCGATATGTAATTTTTTTTATTGTTTATATATTTTATATGTAAAATTAGGCGAGGGGGTGATTTAAACGTAATATTTAGTTGCTTTTTTTTAACCTTCTTTTTTTTTTTACATTTTATTTATTAACTATTTCTCCCCTTAGGGGCTAGAACCTGTGATCTTTTCATCCCTTGTCCTAACACCCTGATAGAGCTCTATTAGGGTGAATAGGATGTCACACTCTCTCTGCTGTCCTGTGTATCGTACACACAGCAGCAGGGAGATTACCATGGCAGCCAGGGCTTCAGTAGCGTCCTGGCTGCCATGGTAACCAATCAGAGCCCCAGGCTTACACTGCTGGGGCTCTGATCGGAACTGCCAATGCCACCAATGATTATAATACTTAGGGGGGGTTGGGGGCGCACTGCGCCACCAATGATTGCTTTATAATACTGGGGTTGGGGGGGGGTTCGGTGCACTGTGCCACCAATTAATATTGTTTATGCCTGAATACAAACGCAGGCTGTGCTGCGGGTGCCGGCCATACCCAGCCTCTATGAATGCGTGCTGCGATTTGCCACTATTAACCCCTCAGGTGCGGCACAAATACTTACACTTTTTGTCACGGCACTTTTTAATATATTCACCTCGTCGTTTGAATCATGACAATATGCTGTTGTAATATTGGCATGCAATAATATTTTATTTATTTGTAGTAGTATTGTCATCATATTGTTTATTATTTTTCTTATATTACCAATCTTAATATATTTAGATCATTAGGCACCTTATCACTTTATTATTTATGTATTTTGTTGTATAAATTACCTTTGGACTGGGTAGGCTTGTAATGCCCAGAGGATATCGGTATATCATTGTTTGTTTTTTTCTTTTGGGGATGTCTTAGTTTGCCCATAAAATATGAGGTTGATCCTTCTTTTTCTGTCAGGCACTTTGTACAGTAATCTTTTTAGCTGGGGGATCAAATTACATCTTCTAATACAAGTATTGGCATATTGCCCTTCACTAAAACGGTGCTCAGAGTCATGTGATGGTGAGAGGTCACATGACTGAATAGGTCATGTAGTCGCAAATTTATCATGTGATCACAAATAGATCATGTGATCGCGAATGCACCATGTGACTGCAAATGGGTCATGTGATTGCAAATCTTGCAGGATTTTGTGCCCAGCTTAGGGGAGGAACTCGGCGTGAACTACTAAAAATGCGATCTTCTTCCCTCTTTTTCACAGGTGTTAGTGTTAGAGGAAGCAGGGTGAAAAGCGCGTCGGGGTTGGTGTTGACTCCTGGCCTCTGGTCTGTATTGTTCTCTTATGCTACTTTTTGCACTTATGATTCATTGGTGTTTGTTCTGTCCTTACCAAGGTATAGGGGATAGCATTCCAACTTATCAGGTTAATTCCTGTTGGGATTTATCTCTGTAAGGTTACAGTAGCTACTGGTATTGCTACTTATGGGACTTGTGCAATATTATTTGTAGTTAGATGGGTCCATAGGTGCACTTTATAAGATTTTAAGTGATATGTGTATAATAATGATGTCACGCACACAGGGAGTGGAGAAGTGACCACTGAGCTCAACCCACACCCCTGTCCCTGCCTACTTGCCTCTTAAGTCCTAGAGACAAAGGACAACTGGTCGACAAACCCTAACTAAGGTAAGTGCAGGGAAGACAGACAAACATACAAGCAACGTAAAATAAGCCGAGTCAAGACCAAGAGAGCAGCACGGTACCAGAGGAGCAAGCGGAAGGTCGTCAGGAAGGAGCCAGTGAAAACCAGGAGGATACGCCAAGACCAAGGGACGAGATAGCCGGGAAGTCAAAACACGAGCAGATGATCAGAACACTAGGTAAGTAAAACGCAGGAAGGACCTCAATAACAGGCAATCTGTGTCCAGCAGATTGCCTGTTTTAATAGGGTGCTAGTAGAGTCATGTGACTTGGCCAGTGTCACATGACTCCAGAACACCAATACAGCCGAGCACCAAGTGAGCAGCTCAGCGCTCAGCCTATCGTGGTTGCCCCGGGAACGGGCGACGCTGGGAGCACTGATGACATGAGCGCGCCCCGGCCGTCTCCGCACAGAGCGCCCTGTGACCTTGTGGTTGCGGTTTTATGCGGGGCCACCAGACACAAGGCCCCAGACGACAGCTTCTCAGGATGTTCCACATAAACTTTTTTTTACAAGTCTAGAGGCATGAACATCCCTAGCTGGTACCCAAGACCTTTCCTTCTGGTCTATAGCCTTTCCAGTGCACCAGGTACTGTAAAGAGTTATGGACTCTCCTAACATCCAATATCTTGGAAACCACAAATTCCACGATATCATTAACCAGTAGCGGCAGCGTAGCGGACTGTTAAGAAACAACAGGTGCAACATGTCTCTTAACCTCTTACGGACACAGGGTGCCCTGATATCCAAGGCCTTAAGGACACAGGGCGTACCTGTACGCCCTGTGTATTTCCGATCACCGCCACGTGTGACCCTGTGACAATGCCGAGGAGGGTCTTGTGACCCCCCCCCGTATAGGCGATCGCTGCAAACCGCAGGTCAATTCAGACCTGTGGTTTGCAGCGTTTACGGGTCATTCCGGCGGCGATTGTGGAAGCCATCAGGTCACCATGCTGCTGTAATAGGGACCGATGGCATGAAAGGCAGCGCAATGCCTTCCTTAGGCATCGTGGCTGCCTTCCGGTGGAGAACCTGTGAGATCCAGCCCCCTAGATCTCACAGGCAGGAAGCTGTATGAGTAATACACACTGTCTTACTCATATAGCCAATGCATTCCAATACATAAGTATTGGAATGCATTGTAAAGGGGATCAGACCCCAAAAGTTGAAGTCCCAGAGTGGAACAAAAAATAAAGTGTAAATAAAAGTTAATTAAATAAAGTTTTACAAAAAAATTAAAAGTTTTGAGGAAAAAAAAATAGAGAAAAAAAGAAAAGTAGAAAATATTTGGTATGGCTGCATCCGTATCGACCGACTCTATAAACATATCACATGACCTAACCCCTCAGATAAATACAGTCAAAAAAATTAAATAAAAACTGTGCTAAATAAACATTTATTTGTCACCTTACATCACTAAAAGTGCAACACCAAGCGATCAAAAAGGCAAAATAGTACCAATCTAACCGTCACCTCATCCCGCTAAAAATGAGCCCCTACCTAAGACAATCGGCCAAAAAATTTAAAAAACTATGGCTCTCAGACTAAAAGCTGATTTTTTTTGTTTCAAAAAAGCCTTTTTATGTTAAACGTAAAAAAAAAGGAAAAGTTCACATATTAGATATCACTGCGTTTTTTTTAGTTTCAAAAATGATATTATTGTGTAAAACTTAAATAAATAAAAGAAAGTATACATATTAGGTATCGCTATGTCCGTAACGACCGGCTCTATAAAAAGGCTCTATAAAAATATCATATGACCTAACCCCTCAGCTGAACACTGTCCAAAAAATAAAATAAAAACTGTGCTAAAAAAACTTTTGTTTTGTCACCTTACATCACTAAAAGTGCAACACCAAGCGATCAAAAAGTCATATGTCCCCCAAAATAGTACCAATCTAACTGTCATCTCATCCAGCAAATAATAAGCCCCTACCTAAGACAATCGCCCAAAAAATGAAGAAAAAAAACTATGGCTCTCAGACTATGGAGACACTAAAATGATTTTTTTTGTTTTAAAAATGATATTATTGTGTAAAACTTTAATCAATTTAAAAAAGTTAACATATTAGGTATCCCTGCGTCAGTAAGAACCTGCTCTATAAAAATAGCACATGATCTAACCTGTCAGATAAACGTTGTAAATAATAAAAAATAAAAACGGTGCCAAAACAGCTATTCTTTGGCAAATTTTCCATTGTAATACATTTTTTCCAGTAACAAGGGTTAACAGCCAAACAAAACTCAATATTTATTGCCCTGAGGCCCCCTGCACATGAAAGTGTACTTCCCGTTGCTGTATTGCGGACTGTATTTGCGGATCCGCAATACACGGGTGCCGTTCCGTGGGCATTCCGCATCACGGATGCGCACCTATTCACTTGAATGGGTCCGCTAATCCGGGGATGCGGAACGAAAGCACGTAACGGAACCCTACTATGGAGTGCTTCCGTGGGGTTTCATCCCGTACTTCCGTTCCGCAAAAAGATAGAACATGTCCTATCTTATTGCGGAATGCCCGGATCGTGGACCCATTAAAGTGAATTGGTCCGTGATCCGCTGCGGCTGCCCCACAGACTGTGTTCATGCATTGCGGCCGCATTTTGCGACACGCAGCACCACCACGGAGTGCACACGTTCATGTACAGTGGGCCTGATTCTGTAGTTTACAGAAACGCCCCATATGTGATATTAAACTGCTGTATGGCTACACGGGAGGGCGCAGAAGGAAAGGAACGCCATATGGTTTTTGGAAGGCAGTTTTTGCTGGACTGTTTTTTGACACCATGTCCCATTCGAAGCCCCCCCCCCCCCCCCCGATGCACCCCAAAAGTAGAACCTCCCCAGTAGAATCAGGGCAATAAATGTTGAGTTTTGTTTGGATGTTAACCCTTGCTTTGTTAGCGGAAAAAAAAAAAGATTAAAATGGCAAATCTGCAAAAAAATGAAATTCTGAAATTATATCTCCATTTTCCATTAATTCTTGTGGCACACCTATAGGGTTAACAACGTTTTGTAAAATCAGTTTTGAATACCTTGAGGGATGTAGTTTCTAAAATGGGGTCATTTTTGGGTGGTTTCTATTATGTAAGCCTCACAAAGTGACTTCAGACCTGAACTGCTCCTTAAAAAGTGGGTTTTGGAAATTTTCTGAAAAATTCAAAATTTGCTTCTAAACTTCTAAGCCTTCTAATGTCCCCCAAAAAATAAAATGTCATTTAAAAAATGATCCAAACATGAAGTAGACATATGGGGAATGTAAAGTAATGATTATTTTTCGAGGTATTACTATCTATTATAAAGTAGAGAAATAGAAATTTGGAAATTTGCTAATTTTTCTAAATTTTGGGTAAATTTGGTATTTTTTTTATAAATAAAAATAAAAATTTTTTACTTAATTTTACCACTGTCATGAAGTACAATATGTGATGAGAAAATCTCAGAATGGAATAGATAAGTAAAAGCCTTTAAAAGTTATCTCGACATAAAGTGACACTGGTCAAAAAATGGCTTGTTCCTTAAAGAGGACCTTTCACCAGAATTAAACTTCTAAAGTAACTATACAGGCATGTAGAGCGACGCCCAGGGACCCCCTTGCACTTACTATTATACCTGGGCGCCGCTCTGTTCTCCCGTAATTGCCTCCGGTATCTTTACAGTTAGGCTCCACCCAGGGGAACCTGCCGTCGGCTCATTCTCCCATGCTGTAGCGCTGGCCAATCACAGCGCTCAGCTCATAGCCTGAGAGAGAGCTGAGCGCTGTGATTGGCCAGCGCTGCAGCATGGGAGAAGGAGGCGCCGGCAGGTTCCCCTGGGTGGAGCCTAACTGTAACGATACCGGAGGCAATTACGGGAAAACGGAGCGGCGCCAAGGTATAACAGTAAGTGCAGGGGGGTCCCTGGGCGCCGCTCTACATGCCTGTATAGTTACTTTAGAAGTTTAATTCTGGTGAAAAGGTCCTCTTTAAGGTGAAAATTAGCCCAGTCCTTAAGGGGTTAATGAGAGATTTGTGGAAGACATCATGGATGTGGAAAGACTCAGGCATTTTCAACCTAAAAGATACTGGGTTAATCACTTCCGTAATCTCATACAGACCTATAAAGCGAGGAGCAAACTTTTTGGAGGCAACCTTAACCCCTTAGGGACGCATGACGTACCAGTACGGCATGGTTCCCGAGTCCTTAAGGACCCATGACGTACCGGTACGTCATAGGTATAAAACGCGATTACGGCGCGGCGGGGGTTAATCGGAACAGGATGTCTGCTGAAATCATTCAGCGGGCATCCTGTCACAACGCCGAGGGAGGGGGGGTCATGTGACCCCCACCCCGTCTTGGCGATCGCAGAAAACCGCAGGTCAATTCAGACCTGCGGTTTGCTGCGTTTCCATTCCATTCGGGTGTCCGGTGACCCGATGAACTGGAAAAAAACTTTGATCGGTGGTGTGATTACACACCACCAATCACAGTCCAAGCATTTGGGAGAGGTGGTGCTGGCCGTGGTGCTGATGGCTGCTGTCCAGGGTGCTGATTGGTGCTGGAGAGAGGCGGTAGATTCAAACTCCCGGAGCTCCTCTCTCCCCTCCTCTTCCTGTTTCAGCACCTGCACCATCCACCACCGTCCTCACCAGCTCCTGCGATCCCCCCATCATCGGCACCCATCACCCTCCTGCACCCATCACCCTCCAGGTAAGTTAGGGTCAGTAAGGGAGAGGCACCGTTAGGCAGGGATGGAAGGGAAAAGTTAGTTAGGAAAAAAAAACACTTTATCTAAATTTATTGTTTTCTAGCGTTGAGACCCTAGACCCCCGCCACTTGAAGCTGTACAAAATTTGTACCTCAGGGTACACTTACAAATTTTGTGTGTATGAGGGGCGAGATTCCCGTATTCAACCCCCAGAATGTCCCCCCACTCTGGGTGTTAGCGGGAAACTAGTGTGGGACCTTATGTACCCACTGCTAGATAAGGGTTACCACTTGTGCGTGGATAACTTTTATACTAGCATTCCCTTGTTCAGGTCCCTTGCTGCCAGATCCATGTTCGTTTGTGGGACCGTGCAGAAAAATCAGCGCAGCCTCCCTGCCCACCCCCTCCAGGTACCTATTCCCATGGGTGAGACCCATGCCCTTACCAGTGGAAACCTGTTGCTGGTCAGGTATAAGGACAAGAGGGATGTCCTTGTACTGTCCACAACCAACGGTAACAGCATCACCCCTGTCCCTGTGTGAGGTACCGTGGCAACGGTCCTCAAGCCTGATTGTATCGTCGACTACAATCGGTATATGGGAGGAGTTGATCTCTTTGATCAAGTCCTCAAGCCATATAATGCCATGTGCAAAATCCGGGCATGGTACAAAAAAGTTGCGGTCTACTTGTTACCGGTTGCCTTGTACAACGCTTTGAGGCAGAACAGGGACATTCCTCCAATTCTATGAGGCATTCCTCAAGGACCTGATCTTTTCAGACCGGGAAAGAGCAGGCCGGAGTACCTCAAGAATTGGAGGCGTCCGGATCGTTCCTGGCCAACATTTTCCAGGTGTGGTCCCCTATACTGGAAAGAAGGGACAAACCCAAAAATGATGCAGAGTGTGTCACAAGAGGGGGATATGGAAGGACACCACCACTCAATGTGACACTTGCCCCGATCATCCGGGCCTCTGCGTTATCGATTGCTTCAGGGAGTATCACACTTCCATGGAGTACTAAATTTTTATAATCCCCAACAGTTCCCTAGAGAACATAAAAAACTATGGCTCTCAGACTTTGGAGACACGAAAACAATTTTTTCTCCCCAAAAATATTAGTTTTAGTGCAGGCATCCTCAAACTGCGGCCCTCCAGATGTTGTAAAACTATAACTCCCAGCATGTCCAGACAACCTACAGCTATCAGCAGGGCATGTTGGGAAATGTAGTTTTACAACATCTGGAGGGCCGCAGTTTGAGGATGCCTGCTTAGTGTCTCCAAAGTCTGAGAGCCATACATATTGGGCATCGCCACGTCCATAAAAATCTTCTCTATAAAAATAACATTTAACCCAACCACCCCAGATGAACAGCGTAAAAAAAAACGTGTAAAAAAAAGCAATTTTTTGTCACCTAACATCACAAAAATTGTAATAGCAAGCGATCAAAATGTCATATGCACCCCCAATTAGTGCCAATAAAACCGCCATCTCATCCCACAAAAAGTGAGCCCAAGTGTAGCTCCCAGGCTATGGAGATACTAAAATATATTTTTTTCGTTCCTAAAATGATAATATAGTGTAAAATCTAAATAAATTTTAAAATGTAGACATATTAGGTATCGCCGCATCCGTAAGAATCTGTCCTATAAAAATAACATTTGACCAAACCCCTCGGATGAACAGCGTTAAAAATATAAAATAAAAACGGTGCCAAAACACCCATTTTTTGGCAAAATTTCCATTTGAATCCTTTTTTTCTGGTAATAAAGCAAGGGTTACCAGCCAAACAAAACTAAATATTTATTGCCCTGATTCTGTAGTTTGCAGAAACACCCCATATGTGGTCATAAATGGCTATATAGCGGTTGGTGACTAAGGGATTTGGCACCTAGTACGTGTTTTCTCTTTCTTTTACTTGTGCGAAGGGCTCCTTTTTTTCCACTGCCTCTCCGCACCGCCTCTATATAGCCACACGGCAGGGCATAGAACGAAGGGAAAGCCATATGGTTTCTGGAAGGCAGATTTTGATGGACTGCTTTATTTACACCATATCCCATTAGAAGCCTCCCCTGATATAGCCTAGACTAGAAATTCCAAATAAGTGACCCCATCTAAGAAACTACACCCATCAAGGTATTCAAGTTAATTTACAAACTTTTTTAACCCTTTAGGTGTTCCACAAAACTAAATAGCAAATTTAGAAACAATTTTAGAATTTAAATTTTTTGTTACCTTGCCTCAAAAAAGTGTAATATAGAGCAACCAAAAAATACTTCACGGTACCACCCACCAGGGGGGTGGAATCGATCGCCATGATATGGATGGGAGTGGGTAGAGTGAAAATCGGAATGCCCAACCCTAGTTTAAATTTAAGATAAAAAAAGTTGGCAGCAGAACCAGAGTCGATAAAGGCCTTACCAAAAAATTTGTTATTGCCCATGGAGATAGTAATAGGCACTAATACCTTATTCTTGACCAGGTTAGGATATGCCTGGTTCTTGGGCTTCCCATCTTGGTTGATTTATCAGAGGAAGGCTTCTTGGAGCACTGGTTAATTCAATGGTCTGATTCTCCACAATAGAAACAAGCCCCACGTCAGCGACACTGATCTCTACGAGTCATCCCGACCTGCATGGGTTCCTCTGAAAAGATATCGGATCGGTTCTTAGGACAGACCTCTGGCTGGACCGTTTCCTGGGGAAAAAACAAATGTTCCTGCCGTCTCTCCCTAATATGTCTGTCAAGTCGAACAGCAAGTGTCATAGTCTCCACCAATGTCTCAGGAAGCTGATAGCTGACTAGTAGGTCTTTAAGATTATCGGACAAGACTGATCTGAACTGGCTTTTAAGGGCTGGTTCATTCCAACTCGAGGGGACACACCATCTTCTGAACTGGGTGCAATATTCTTCTGCAGGTAGATCCCTCTGAACCAAAGCTCTAGGAGCGGTTTCAGCTACCATGGCCCTGTCAGGTTAATTATACAGAGTTCCCAGAGCCTGAAAGAACCCCTCGATGGAACTGAGACAACTAGCATCAGAAGGCAAGAAAAAAGCCCAATCCAGGGGGTCCCCCTAAAATCGGGAGATAACTATGCCCACCCGTTGG
This sequence comes from Bufo gargarizans, assembly GCF_014858855.1. NCBI lineage: Eukaryota > Metazoa > Chordata > Amphibia > Anura > Bufonidae > Bufo > Bufo gargarizans. The sequence continues at coordinate 272,539 of NW_025334788.1, read as the reverse complement.
TTCTCTGAACCGGATGACAAGGGAAATAGCCTTAATAAAAGCTTACAGTTTTCCTCGAAGGAAAGAAATTGGTTCAGGAAGCTTAATCTGGGGCTCCATATGAGGGCTAGGAGGATGCGGAGTGGAGGCACATGCCCTGACTCATGTAGATGGAGTTTCTCCCCCAATTCCTGTCAAATTAGAGACGTGCTCTGTCAAGGTAACCAAAGGATTCATGGTAACTGAATGGGCCTGTTATTCTGTCACGCACACAGGGAGTGGGGAAGTGATCACTGAGCTACACCCGCACCCCTGTACCTGCCTAATGGCCTCGCAAGTCCTAGAGACAAGGGACAACTGGTCGACAAACCTTAACTTGGGTAAGTGCAGGGAAGACGGACAAACATACAAGCAATGTAAAACATGCCGAGTCAAAACCAAGAGAGCAGCACGGTACAGAGGAGCAAGCGGAGGATCGTTAGGAAGGAACCAAAGTCAAAACCAGAAGGATACACCAAGACCAAGGGATGAGACAGCCGGGAAGTCAAAACACGAGCAGATGATCAGAAGACCAGGTAAGTAAAATGCAGGAAGGACGGCAATAACAGGAAATCTGTGGCCAGCAGATTGCCTGTTTCAATAGGGCGCTAGTGGAGTCGTGTGACGTGGCCAGCGTCATATGACTCCAGAATACCAATACAGCCGAGCGCCAAGTGAGCAGCTCGGCACTCAGCCCCATCGTGGCTGCCCCAGGAACGGGCGACGCCGGGCGCTCTTATGACGTGAGCGCGGCACGGTCGTCCCTGCACCATAACAAATTACTGGCACAGTATACCCTATGTGACAATGCGGCCTTGAATGACCAGGGTGAACTAATACTGTCATAGTACCTTCATGTATTGCTGCTAATTATTTTATTCTGTGTTATGTTGTTTGTTGTATGATTTGTTCTACCAATACATTTTTGTGTAATATCATATGTGCGTTTTTGATTTGGTGTTTTGCTTTTAATGTATTTGTGTAATTCGTATTATCTATTTGTTATCTATTATTTTCTTGGCGATGGCTTAATATGAAGTATTAATTATCAAAATCATGTATATTAGAATTGTTTCATCATAGCGGATAGAACCAAAATAGACAGACATATATATTTTTCATATTTTTTTATGTATTTCGCAATTTCCTGTATTTTTTTTTTGCAATTTTTTTTTATAATTTTATGTAATCTTATGTATTTACTATCTATTATTTATTATTATCTTCTAGATAGTCAAAGATGAATTAATAACTATATAATTGGATATATTTGAATTCAGTTCAGTATATTTATAGTATATATTACTGTATGTATAGTATATATATTTAGCCCACTTGAGAACCAGCTTACTCTTTAGGCCTCTTGCATACGACCGTATGGCTTTTTCAGTGTTTTCCAGTCCGTTTTCACAAGTCCGTTATTCCGTTTTTCAGCACTCAGCACTCATCTCATATAACTACAATCTAATGTAAGGCAAAATTTCCAACAATAATCGGGCAGATCGACCTGAAAGCTGAGCCACTGTATGCTGGGACCACAGAGGAGTGTGAGGATCATTTCTAGACCATCAGAAAATTAAGTGGCCTAAACCCTTTGCGCCAAACATCTAGAGTTGACAGGCAGTACATAAAAAGTTTGCACCATCATCACCCCTGGCAATGAGCAATGTGTAAATGTGCTATTTGGCACATTCCCCAAAGTCCAAGCCCCTAGGAAATAGGAATGAATCAAGCAGTGATAAAACAAATCAACATTTGCTAGCAAAATTGCACAGAAGCCAAGCCTTGGGTAACATAATATTACTGTTGTGCCACTTTCCACATTGCTTTCTGCCACACTGCTGGTTCCCTCCAGGCCTTTATTACTACAGACAATGCACATTGTCTACAGCTGCTGGGCAAAAAACACTGCCAATGCCCTCATCGCATCACTGACCTCATCCCCATCTAAGAGGCCAAAAATTATCCCACCTTCCTGTATAAATAACTGCCCCCTTCTCCATCACCACTTCAGTCGTTAAGGATCTAGAGCAGTGATGGAAGAAAGAGGTTGAAAGGGTTAATGGGCTATATAACAAGAGCTCAGGGGGATGCTCCAGAACACCCTCCTCCATCACCGCTTCAGCCACTGAACAGCTGGAGCAGTGATGGAAGGAAGAGGATGAAAGAATTAATATCTACCCTTTCAGGGAGGGAACCTGGAGCAGGAGCGCTGCACAGCACTTCATACTGTAGTTGCTGCTCAGCACTCCATATACTGTAAATCACTGACCCTTCTCCATCACTGCTTCAGCCCCTGATGAGCTAAAGCAGTGATGGAAGAAAGGGGATGAAAGGGTTAATGGGCAGTATGAGAGGAGGTCGGGGGATGCTCCAAAACATCCAGGGTCAATTTTAAAAAAAAAAGCAGAATGCCTGCTCCCCAACTCAATTGGACTGTCATTTTTATTTTCTGGCTGATACTTTTATACCAGGAAGTGTGTTTTCATTGGTTCCACAAGTCACATGCCCTCCCCTTGCCATTTACATTAAAAAGTAGGTTTCATTCACAGAATACAGCATAGTCAGCCAATCAGAGAAAAATTGCCACAGTAATGAGAGCCAATCAGAGAAAAGTTCCCAGGCAATTAAGGTTTATTGCCTTGTTAACAAATATGAAACTTTGTTTTGACAACCCTGTCATCACCAATTAACCACCCAAGCTCAATAGAATGGCCTATATAGCTATGTAAAAAGTGTTAAAAACACTGAATCAAACACATATAATTATTTTTTCACTGGATTTCGTTTCAGACCATCTTATTTTACTTTCCCTTGCTTACTTTTGACAATTTTCTCTTTTATTTAGCACAATTAGCTCACCCAACCCAATCTTTGTGTGAGAAGTAGCTACTTTTTAATTTTGGGGGTAAGGTGGTTATTATTCTTAGAGCTGGGATGCGAATCCATTGTCAGCACTGGAACTGAACTTATGTTAGCTACTTTGTTCCTTTTTCAGAAGCCCTGCTACTTGTTTAATCCTGATTGTTTATTCACAATGTTATTACAAGTATAATGGTAGTCCGATGTGTGCCTATTATTTGGGTCATCGGGGAATTGTCCTCCCTGCTGTCCCTGTTCTTAATTCTTATAGTTTTGTTAATTTATTTTTATGTATTTATTTGTTGATAAACAATTTTATTTGTGTTATGTCCATTGTTGTTACTCGGTTTGCGCTGCTGATTTTAAAAACGTTGTCAACCCTTTAGCTGTTCCACAAGTATTAATGGAAAATGGAGGTGAAATTTCTGAATTTCACTTTTTGGGCAGATTTTGCCTTTTTAATCAATTTTTTTAAGTAACAAAGCAAGGGTTAACAGCCAAACAAAACTCAATATTTATTACCCTGATTCTGTAGTTTACAGAAACACCCAATATGTGGTCGTAAACTGCTGTAAGGGCACACGGCAGGGTGCAGAAGGAAAGGAACTCCATATGGTTTTTGGAAGGCATATTTCACTGGGATAATTTTAGGCTGCCATGTCACATTTCTAGACCCCCGATGCACCGCTAGAGTAGAAACTCCCAAAAGAGATGCCATTTTGTAAACTAAGGGATAAGGTGGCAGTTTTGTTGGTACTATTTTAGGGGACATATGATTTTTGGTTGCTCAATATTACACTTTTTGTGAGGCACAGAGCTGTTTTGGCACCGTTTTTATTTTTTGTTATTTACAATGTTCATCTGACTGGTTAGATCATGTGATATTTTTATAGAGCAGGTTGTTACGGACGCGACAATACCAAATATGACAATATAATAAAGCATTTTAAAAAAAAAAATAATTTTGTGTCTCCATATTCTAAAAGCTATAGTTTATTTTTATTTTTTGGGTGACTTTCTTATGTAGGGGCTCATTTTTTTCGGTATTAGATAACAGTTTGGTACTATTTTAGGGTGCGTATGACTTTTTTATCGCTTGCTATAATACTTTTTATGATGTAAGGTGACAAAAAATTGCTCTTTTTACACTGTTTGAATATTTATTTTATGGTGTTCACCTGAGGGGTTAGGTCATGTGATATTTTTACAGAGCAGATCGTTATGGATGCGGCAATACCTAATATGTATACTTTGTTTTTAATTTAAGTTTTACACAATAATATTTTTGAAACAAAAAAATAATCATTTTTTAGTGTCTCCATAGAGCAATAGTTTTTAGATTTTTTGGGTGATTTTCTTAGGTAGGGTATCATTTTTGCGGGATACTTTTTTTATTTACTTTTAATACAATATAAGCATTTTTGAAACAAAAACAAAACAATGTTTTAGTGTCTCCACAGTCTGAGAGCCATATTTTTTTTTATTTTTTTTTGGAAGATTGTCTTGGGTAGGGGCTCATTTTGTGCGGGATGAGGTGACGGTTAGATTGGAACTATTTTGGGTGGCATACGTCTTTTTGATCGCTTGGAATTGCACTTTTAGTGATGTAAGGTGGCAAAAATTGTTTATTTTTTAGCACAGTTTTTATTTTTTTGACGGTGTTTACTTGAGGGGTTGGGTCATGTGATATTTTTATAGAGCCGGTCAATATGGACGTGAAGATACCTAATATGTCTACTTTTCTTTTTTTACCTATTTTTTTAATTTCTCTTTTTACTTTATTTAGGGAAAAGGGTGCTTTTTTTTTTACTTGAAACTTCACTTTATTTGTTGTCCCGCTATGGGACTTCAAGATTTCAGGGTCTGATCTCTGTTTCAATAGAGCACAATACATCTGTATTTTGCTGTATTAAGCTGTCAGTGTCTTACACTGTTAAACGCTGACAGTTGCCTAGGAGACATAGCCCTGGGGCTGGATCTCCTGATTTTCCGTAGCTAACAGTCCCGATGCCTGTTCAAAGCTGCCCTAGCGACCATCGGGACCCTGTCACAGCAGCAAGGGGACCCGATGCGGATGTACAAGCTGCCGCAAACCCCCTGTATGCCACGTTCACGGTTAATCCGCCGGCATCTGTGTTTTCACCGATGCTGGCAGATACAGCAGGGACCCTGCTGCTGATCACGGCAGCACGTGTGGGGAAGTGCGTTAACCCTAGAACGAGAATGCTCGCCCTAGTGTGTTAAGTACCGGCCAGTTAGGACGAGCATTCTCGTCCAAGGTCCTTAACGTGTTAACAAGGCAATTAACCTTAATTGCCTGGGAACTTTTCTCTGATTGGCTGACTATGCTGTATTCTGTGAATGAAACCTACTTTTTAATGTGAATGGGCAGGGGAGGGCATGTGACTTGTGGAACCAATGAAAACATACCTTCTGGTATAAAAGGATTAGCCAGAAAATAAAAATAGCAGTCCAATTTAGTTGGGGAGCAGGCATGTTTGTTTTTTAATTGACCCTGGGTGTTCTGGAGCGTCCCCTCCTGGCATACTGCCCATTAACCCTTTCATCCCCTTTCTTCCATCACTGCTTTAGCTCATCAGGAGCTGAATCGGTGATGGAGAAGGTGGGCAATGATTTACAGTATATGGAGTGCTGATTCACAGTAGTATTAATGCATATTAGTTAGGTATATTATCTGTAAATCACTCGAAGGTTAAACCTACTTTAAAACTTAACTTTTATATAGGATATTCAATAAAATAAATCCCACAAAAAAAATATATGTTTCAGATGACTGCAGATGATTACCTAGCGGAGTGTTTTTATAGGGTATAGAGCACCTTAGAACATGTAATGATGTTTGTTATTACACTAAATTGCTTACAACCACTCACGGTTTTGATGTGCAATATTTTCACATGTCTGTGCCGGATCCATGGTCTCGGATTCCAAGGCTGCTGGTTCCTTTATCAGGCTATAGGCATGGTCCTTCCACTGTAGAGAATATTCCAAAAAAAACAGGATGGAAAATAGGAAGGGGGGAGATAATAACCCTACAGTGCTGTAACGACCCTGCCTAAAAGTGGAGAAATCCCCTGCCTAACTGCGGGAGAATCAGCCCCTAATAGAGCGACCCCACTTATCGGTGGCTGACCCTAGATACCTAACCCTAAAAAACGTATTTCTCCCAAACAAACAGTTTCTGACGCGTTTCCTCTGTCACACGTGTTGTGACAGAATCATCAGGGGATAAACAGATGAAAAAAAGCCTAATAGCCACTAGCTAGATAGCTTATGCTGGTCCTCCCAGATATAAATGTGCAGTCCAGATCGATGTCCGGCACTGCTGTTTTAAATACCCCAAGCTATTAGGATAAACCCCATACCGGTGTGTCAAAATGGCGTTCGTTCCAAAAAGCAGAGCCTGAGGTCATCCTCCGCCGGATGTCGGGCCGTGGAACGCAGTAACGTCATCAGACCGCGTCCCGGAAGTGCGTCCAGCAAGTATCTAGGCATACATACTGTCTCTGGAATGCATCTGGTACGCATGTCCGGGCGCAGGCTGCAGGCAGAAGTACGTCCACCAGAAGTAGATGCACACCAAGGCGCACGTGGAACGTATCTGGATCGCAAACCGGATACCAGAGCCGGCCTATTTTAGATTATACAGGCCCAGCACTAATTCTTATGCCCAATAAAAGATAAAAAGGCCGCAGTGGATATTAATTCATAGTTGGCACATTATTCCAATGAACAATTCTCTATTTATAAAATGTTATTCCGGATTTATCACCATAGGTTATTCTCAGGTATTAAAAAACATGGGATGGCCATTATCTAAATACATATAAATGGGGAATGGTGTTTTTAGAGGAAAGGGGGATTAATTACTCAATTTCATCAATCCATCCATTGATAGCCTTATTCACCACAAATCAAATCATACTTATTAGACCTTTTAGGGTCAGATATTAGTCATTATTCCGGCCGGATCAGTTTATATTATATACACAGGGGTCTCTTAGTGTGCTCCGCAAAAATATTAATGCACTGAGGGATCAAATAAAGCATCCAAAAGGAAAGCATCTCATTGAGGCCCAGTGGGCTCACAGTTTTTAGCTTGTGAGTCCACGCCGCCTCCTTTTGCAAAATCCTCTTATTTAGATCCCCACCTCTAGGTGAGGGACGTACAACCTCCAGCACACAAAAATGTATTGCCTTTTCATTTCCATCATTGAAGAATTGAATATGTACTATAGCAATTGCTGTATCTCTTTTATTTCTTATATCTCCCAAATGATCCCCAATCCTTTTTCTTAACTCTCTTTTTGTTTTTCCTATGTACTGAGGTCCGCAGGTGCAGCTGGCCAGATACACCACTCCTGTGGTTTTACAGTAGGCGTAGTCCCTACTTGTATATATCTTATTAGTTGTATTACTTCTAAAACTTTTGGCTTGGCAGATAAAGGGACAGGCTATACATGTTCCACATTGAAACATGCCAAGGGGTCTTCTGTCTAACCATGTGCCTAATTTTTTCATGGGTGTATAATGGCTGTGAATAAATCTCCTAAAGATGTTCCTTTTCTATATGTGATGGCTGGATATGTGGGAAGCATATCCTTTACATCTGGATCTAGACTGAGCATTTCCCAACATTTTTTCAAAATGTCTCTGACCTCTTTGTTACAGTTGTCAAAAGTTCCTATTATACGGAAAATTGGATCTATTTCTTCTTTTCTCCCTTTCCTTGGATTAAGTAAATCCGCTCTCAAAGCATTTTCTGCTGATTTAAAAGCTCTATGTAATGGTTGATCAGGATAACCTCTCTGGTTAAATCTAGCCTTTAATGGATTTACTTTATATGGAGTGCTGAGTAGCAACTACAGTATGAAGTGCTGTGCAGCGCTCCTGCTCCAGGTTCCCTCCCTGAAAGGGTAGATATTAACTCTTTCATCCTCTTTCTTCCATCACTGCTCCAGCTGTTCAGTGACTGAAGCAGTGATGGAGGAGGGTGTTCTGAAGCATCCCCCTGACATCCTGCCATACTGCACATTAACGCTTTCATCCCTTCTTCCATCACTGCTCTAGCTCCTCAACGGATTAAGTGATGGAGAAGGGGATGGTGATTTATATGGGAAGGTGGGATAATTTTGGGCCTCTTAGATGGGGATGAGGTCAGTGATGTGATGAGAGAATTGGCAGTTTTTTTGCCCAGCAGCTGTAGACATTGTGCATTGTCTGTAGTAATAAAGGCCTGAAGGGAACCAGCAGTGTGGTAGAAAGCAATGTGGAGAAGCGGCACAACAGTAATATCATGTTACCCAAAGCCCAGGCATAGAGACGGCGTTGCGGTTCGCCCGGCGGTCGTTTTGTGGCGAACTTTGCTTGTTCGCGGTTCACCGAACGGGTGAACACATGGTGATGTCTGCCGGAGCCATATTCTTTTACATTGTGAAGAACTTTGACCCATGACACATCCATCAGGTGGTACAGGACAGCCAATTGAGACGTTTTTTCAGCACATGGACATACCCCCTACCTTATAAATAACCCTGATCTGGCCGCCATTGTACATTCAGTCTTTTACCAGTGTAGAGAGAGGTTGCTGTGTGGAGCAGGGACAGACTGTTAGGGACACAAAACACTAGCTAATAGGGCCACATAGTCATTTTAAGGACTGGTATAGGTGTGCTATCATTAGCTGTGACTTACTGAGGGGTGTAATATACTTATAATATACTTTCAAACATATACATTTTATTATAGTGCATTTGTATTGTGCAGCAGTTGTGTGCGGTTCTGCTGTGATACTGCAGCTACACAGAGTGCCAAACGCTATTGGAACAAATTATTTCTACTGGTGTGATTAACCATGTGCCCCGTAAGAACTGTGATTGAAGCAGGGGTGTTACATAGCAATAATATACTTTCTATATAGTGCATTTAGGTAGTGCAGCATTTGTTTGTGGTTTTGCTGCATTACCGACACTACACACAGTGACAAACGCTATTGGGACAAATAATTTCTACTGGTGTGATTAACCAGTTGCCTCCCCCAAAAAGTAGTTAAAGCAGGGGTGTTATATACCAATAATATACTTTCTATATAATGTATTTAGGTAGTGCAGCATTTGTCTGAGGTTTTGCTGCGTTACCGCAGCTACACAGAGTGCCAAACGCTATTGGAACACATCATTTCTACTTGTGTGATTTACCAGTTGTCCCCCCAAAAAACTGATTGAAGCAGGGGTGTGATATACCTTCTTCCACAAATTGTCACGGCTGAGGATGGGGAAAACCCTCAGCCATGCGGTATCAGCAGATGGAGTCGCTGCAAGACCAGGACAGAGAATTAGGGAGCTGGTCACCTCCTACACATCCCTAATTCTGACCCTGTCTCCTATCCGTATGAGCCGACCCTGAAGGTAGGAGGGCTCATACTCCGGAACCTGATATTCCTGCTCGCCCTCAGGGTGGCCCTGGACTAGGAGCAGGGTAAGACGACCCGTTCCTCCTAGACACGGAGGAACAGGAGTCTCACTGGCCAAGCTACGTAGGAAGGGGAAACATAAACAGACATATGGCATTGACAGGTAAGTGAGACTAGTACCACACTTACCTGCCACAGACACACAACCTGGAAACCACGTGCAAGTGCTGTTATCCACAACCAACACCAAGGACACAGCACACAACAGACATCACACGGGAACCCAGTAAACCATATGCTGCAACAACACATAAACCATAAACTAACACCAGACATAAAGTTTATGACCACCAGGGTGGCCCTCACTGGCAGATGGTAAATAACCAGGAGGATGTCTCTAGCAAGCATGGCTGAAGCACCCTCTCTGACTACTGCCTTCCACTGAGACTTTATAGGGCCAAGAAGCCACACCCAACAGTCAGACACACCCAGTGCACACACACACTAGGAAGGAAGTTAACCCTTCCAACACCAGGGAAGGGAAAACATCAACTTAAAGGGGAAGTGCACACAACACATATAACACCCTGTGCATACTGATAAAAGGCACACCTATAGGAGAGGTTGCCAGGTGCAACCGCATGCCTACTGCAGCAAGCTGCCTAGCACCGCTCAGGCTGCTCTGCTGCCACATACCCAATGTTGCCAGCGGCAACCACAGGTGAGGCAACATACTATAGCCCTCACCTGTGATTGACAACAACACCAAGACCGCAGGCAACTGCATGCGGCCACAAGAGTCACGACCATGACCAAGGGTCGTGACACAAATATTGCTCTTGTATAGGGACTTTTGCCACAGGGTTATGTTGAAAATAACAGGCAGAGGAAGAGGCAGGTCATTCCGCAGGGGTGCTAGGGGTCGGGCAGGTACACCAGGGCAGAGCCAAAGTGGTAAGTTGCAGAAGGTGCGTGCGATTACGTCAATGGATGCATCAGACTTTTTTGAGTGGCTCATTCAGCCTTCCACTTCTGCACCCTCATCATCCTCTCTATCTACCCCCTTTTCACTCTCTGCTGTGTTCTCCCCCTCAAAGACCACCATATCCCCTCTGCTAGAGTCACAGGAATTATTTTTCCATTCTGTCACCAACTTGCCTGTCCGAGCTCCAGCGCTGCAGTCTGGGGCTCGGACACTGCAGCGCGGTGCCAGACATGCTGTCATGCCAAGCCCCTTGGTGACTCTGTGTTTAGGCCACGCCCCTCTCATGCTGTTTAGACCACACCCCTCACGGCATTGTATAGGCCACTCCCCCTCTTGATCACCCGCTTTGGCTCTGCCCCCTTAGGTCACATCTGAGCTACGCCCCCTGGTGATATCAGCGCTCAGGTGATTAGCTCCCTATTTAAGGTTGCAACTGGCAATCACCTTTGCCAGTTATAGGGTTTCCTTGCTGTGCTCTGCTACCTGTGTGTATTGAACTGTTGCTTTTAGATTTGACCTCGACTATACCTTGACCTCTCTCTCTGCTTAGCGATTCTGTACCTTCTTCCTGTCCGGTATTAACCCTTGGTTTGTTATTGCTCCCTCCTTCCGCTTTGTGATTCTGTTGGTATCAATCTCCTGGTTTTACTGCTTCTGGCTCGACTTCCCTTGATGTTTGTTTGAGTGTTCTTTGTGTGAACAGGTAAATAGTCTCAGTCCTTCTAGGTCAGTTGAACCTAAGATTCAGCTTCCTGATAGGTTCTCTAAAAATTTTGTTACATTCCAGGAGAGTTGTAAGCTGTACTTTCGCCTTAGGCCTCACTCTTCTGGGGCGGAAGTTCAGAGGGTGGGCATTATTATGTTCTTGCTACAGGGAGATCCTCAAGAGTGGGCATTTTCCCTGGCACCTAACTCCCCTGAATTATGTTCTGTTGATTATTTTTTTTTTTCATCTCTGGGCTTGTTATATGATGAGCCGGATAGGGCGGCTTATGCTGAGAGTCAGCTTCTGTCCCTTACCCGAGTTCCGCAAATGGTGTACTGCCTCTGGGTGGAACGATCCAGTCCTGAGGTCTCAGTTTAGGCTGGGTCTGTCTGACAAACTAAAAAGATCTGTTAGTTAGTTATCCCACCCCAGGTTCCCTTGAAGATTTGATGTCTTTGGCTATTCGCTTTGATAGGCGTATAAGAGAATGCAAGCGTGAGAGGTCTGTCAGTGTCTATTCCTCTTTTTCTTCCTCTGTCAGTAACACCAGAGCACTTGAAGAATCTGAGATTCCTTTGCAGATTGGTGCTGCGGCGTTTTAGCAGCGGACGGAGCATCGCCTAAAGAACAGTCTGTGCTTGTACTGTGGCAGCCCCGCACAACAGTCTGATGTTTTTTTTAGGGTTGCCCTGGATAAAGAATCATTCCCCAAATTTTGATTGGAGTATTTGAGAATTGATTAAGTGGGGCTCCCAGTGCTCTAGTCACTGTCTGTCTATTTAGCTTGCTGGTCTGGTTATGGAGGAGGGTTCCATAGCAGGGTTTATTAAAGACTATCAGGATGTTTTCTCTGAGGAGCAGAGTGTTGCTACAGAGCCTGAAAATATTCTGCCTCCTTTGATTGTGCTTGCCACTTTGACCACTGAGATAGCTGGTTGTCAGGATTCAGCTCCCAGTGATCTTCCTGCTGGAAAACTGTTTGTACCTCCAAATTTACATCTTAAAGTACTGGAGGAATTTCATTGTTCTGTGTTGGCAGGTCATCCAGGTATTGCGGGGACTAAGCATTTAATATCTCAGGTATACTGGTGGCCTACCTGGTCACGTGATGTAGTGGCCTTCATCTCTGCCTGTGACGTATGTACTAGGGTCAAGGTACCCAGGAGACGTCCTGCGGGTTTGCTTTGCCTAATGCCCATTCCTCAGAGGCCCTGGACTCACATCTCTATGGACTTTATCACTGACCTCCCACCCTCCCAGGGTAGGTCGGTCATTTGGGTTGTGATAGACAGGTTTTCGAAGATGTGTCATCTTATCCCATTAAAAAAACTTCCCAATGCTAAAGAGTTGTCTACTTTATATATTGATAAAATCCTTAGGTAGCATGGCATTCCATCGTCTCGGATAGTGGTGTCCAATTTGTCTCAAATTTTTGGAGAGGCTTCAGCACGAAACTGGGAATTAAGCTTTCCTTCTCATCCACCTTCCATCCTGAGACTAACGGGCAAACGGAGAGGGTCAACCAGGTACTGAAGCAATTCTTGAGATGCTTTGTGTCGAATCATCAAAATTGATTGGAAAAAGTTCTTATCTTTTGCAGAGTTCTCTATTAACAATCATGTGAGTTCCTCTAGCGGCATGTCTCCGTTCTATTGTAACTATGGTTTTAATCCCCAGTTTTCATCAGTCTGTGGTTCTAGTTCTGTAACTCCTGCAGTGGATGCTATCGTAGAAGATCTGTGCACAGTATGGGCCCAGGCTCGCAAGAGCCTGGAAAAAGCCCAAAGCAGCCAATAAAAGATGGTCCAAGGGGCCAAATTTTGTGTTGGGTGAACAAGTTTTGTTGTCTGCCAAAAATTTACGTCTCAAGGTGCCTTCAGGTAAACTGGCGCCTAAGTTTATTGGTCCGTACAAGAACATTTCTGTCATCAATCCAGTGTCATTTTGTCACTCTTTCAAAATTCATGATGTCTATTTAAGGCTGGCAGTTGCTGGCAATCACCTTTGCCAGTTATTAGGGTTGAACGAACTTTAGGATTTTTGGACCCCGGACCCGAACCCGAAGAGCAGCCAATTAACAAGCGTTTAACTCGTGTGCCCTTAGAAGCCATCACTGCCATGCCTACTAATAGCATGGCTGTGATTGGCCAGTGCAGCATGTGACCCAGCCTCTATATAAGCTGGAGTCACGTAGCGCTGCACATCACTCTGCTCTTACTAGTGTAGGGATAGGATGCTGCTGCTGTGAGGGAGAGAATAGGAAATAATCTGTTATCAGAAGTGCTTGTTAACTCAGCGATCTACAGCTATTTTGTTTTGTGGGTGCAGTGCAAAATTTTTGGACCCTGCCTTGCGCCCAGTGACACAAAAAAAACTTTTAACCGTCTGTTAGTTAGGTGGGCGTCGGCGGCCATTTTATGCAAGTTCAGTGCACCAGCACAGCATATGTGCATTTGTGACAGTCAAATACAAAGTTTAAATACTGCAGTTATATTCAATGTTTAAAAAAACACCCATTTTTTGCAAGACCCTACATCTGGCGCCTTTGCTGCATTTGTGATAGTCAAATACAAGCTTTAAATACTACAATTATATTCTAAGTTTAAAAAAACACCCATTTTTGGCAAAACCCTACATCTGGGGCCTTTGCTGCATTTGTCACAGTGAAATACAAGCTTTAAATACTATAACTATTGGGCAAGATAATACATTTGTGACCTTTGTTGCATTTGTGACAGTCAAATACAAACTTTAAATGCTGCTGATATATTCTGGTTTTAAAAAAACACCAATTTTTTACAAGACCGCACATCTGGGGCCTTTGCTGCATTTGTCACAGTCAAATACTAGCATTAGATAGTGCTTTTATATTCTGGTTTTAAAAAAAACACCGATTTTGGGCAAGACCCTACATTTGGGGCCTTGTCTGCATTTGTCACAGTCAAATACAACCAGTCAAAACTGCAGTTACAATGTTGGTTGACAAATTAAACATTTTTGGGACCGTGAAGTAATTGTATAAAATTCGCCTGCCACACTGATTTCGCCTGACAAAAATTTTAACTCTTTATTACACCGAAACTGCCTTACTCTCAGTAAATGTATTTGTTGACTATTGGCGGTTACATTGTTGCCTGACATAAACCATCTGTTAGTTTGGTGGGTGAACGCAAAGAATTAGGAGATCGTCAAATAAGGGACGTTGCCCCGGTCATGGTGCTGCTGGTGGAGACTCTGTTGCAGGGAGAGGACGTGGTCGGTCTGTGCAAGCTACACGCACAAGTGAAACATCTTCCTCAGGTGCAAGTAGGAGTACAGAATCTTCAGCGTTATTTGGTAGGGCCGAATGTGGCTCTACGAATGGTGAGGCCAGAACAAGTACAGGCGACAGTAGATTAGGTTGCTGACAGTGCCTCAAGTTCCTTCACATTGTCTCCTACCCAGTCTAATGCTGAAAGATCAGAGTTGGCACCTGCAGCCCATGTCCATCAGTCCTTCACCCCTTGCAAATCAGAGCCCCAAGTCATGCAGCAGTCTCTTCTGCTTTTTGATGACTCTGTTAGCAGGGTTTCCCAAGGCAATCCACATAGCCCAGCCCCAGAAGTGAAAGAGATTGAGTGCACCGATGCCCAACCACTTATGTTTTAGGATGAGTACATGGGAGGACCCCTGTAGCATGTCTTGTATGATGACGAAACACAAGTGCCAACCGCTGTGGCTTTCTGCAGTGTGCAGACCGACAAGGAGGGCAGGGGTGAAGACTGGGTGGAAGATGATGTGGAGGTCGATGAAGTCCTTGACCCCACATGGAATCAAGGTCATGTGAGTGACCTGTGTAGTTCGGATGAAGAGGCGGTGGTCGCACAGAGCCACCAGCACAGCAGAAGAGGGAGCAGGGTGCAAAAGCGGAGCGGCCGTCCCCTAGACAGTATGCCTGCTTCTGCCTACCACAGCAAGGGACCGAGCACACCAAAGCCAGCTCCAAGGAGTTCCCTGGAGTGGCAATTCTACAGACAATGTGCTGACGACAAGACACGAGTGGTTTGCACGCTGTGCAATCAGAGCCTGAAGCAAGGCATAAACGTTCTCAACCTGAGCACAGCCTGCATGACCAGGCATCTAAGTGCAAAGCACGAGCTGCAGTGGAGAAGACACCTCAAAAACAAAGAAAGGTCTCTGGCTCCTCCTGCTTCCTCTTCTGCTGCAGTCTCGGCCTCTTCATCCACCTCTGGAGTGACAGTGGCACCTGCCACCCCGCAAACAGAGGATCTGACAGCAACGTCACCACCTGGGTCACCAAGCATCTCTACAATGTCCCATGGAAGCGTTCAAGTCTCTATCTCTCAAACACTGGAGCAAAAGAGGAAGTACCCTCCTACCAACCCACGATCCCTTGCCCTGAATGCCAGGCCCGGCCTGGTGGTGTGCAATAATGGGCGAAATCTCGTAGCAGCTCTGGGACTAGCCGGTTTGGCGCACATTCCTTGCCTGGTGCATGTGCTGAATTTGGTGGTGCAGAGGTTCTTTAAAAATTACCCCAATATGTCAGAGCTGCTGCAGAAAGTGTGGGCCGTCTGTGCGTGCTTTTGTTATTCGCTCATCTCTCCCCACTACCATAACACAATGTATGGAGGTATTATTTTATCACTGCAATCATGTCTCCTGGAGTGAACTCGCCTTCCTGCGTCACCCATTGACCTACAATACTTCCCACCTGCAAGAAGTATTCCCACAGATTCATAAGTCCCGTTCCCTGCACACAACCTTGGTCTTAAAATCAATTAAATGACTTTTTGATGAGGCATCAGCTGTTTTAATAAAGTAAATGCATGAATTTAGTGAGTACCTATCATCAAAGTTGAAGGGGCTCACTTATCTGGACTGCACAGGGATTGTGGTATGCTTAAAGTGGTTGTCCAGGTTCCATGTTCCAACCCCAGCTTGTTGTGTAACGGCTTTCCACCACTCCGCTCTGGCTCCCTTAACCGCTCCAGGACCGCCTAACGCACGGATGCGTCCTGGAGGCGGTCGATTCATTCCTCCTGGACGCATCCGTGCGTCATCTCGCGAGAGGCGAGATTTCCTGTGAACGCGCACACAGGCGTGCGCGTTCACAGGAACGGAAGGTAAGCGAGTGGATCTCTAGCCTGCCAGCGGCGATCGTTCGCTGGCAGGCTGGAGATGCGATTTTTTTTAACCCCTAACAGGTATATTAGACGCTGTTTTGATAACAGCGTCTAATATATCTGCTACCTGGTCCTCTGGTGGTCCCTTTTGCTTGGATCGACCACCAGAGGACACAGGTAGCTCAGTAAAGTAGCACCAAACACCACTACACTACACTACACCCCCCCTTGTCACTTATTAACACCTTATGAACCACTGATCACCCCTGATCACCCCATATAGACTCTCTGATCACCCCCCTGTCATTGATCACCCCCCTGTCATTGATCACCCCCCTGTAAGGCTCCATTCAGACGTCCGTATGATTTTTACGGATCCACGGAAATATGGATCTGATCCGCAAAAAACATACAGACGTCTGAAAGGAGCCTTACAGGGGGGTGATCAATGACAAGGGGGTAATCACCCCATATAGACTCCCTGATCACCCCCTATCATTGATCACCCCCCTGTCATTGATCACTCCCCTGTAAGGCTCTATTCAGACGTCCGGATGATTTTTACGGATACACGGATACATGGATCGGATCCGCAAAACACATACGGACGTCTCAATGGAGCCTTACAGGGGGGTGATCAATGACAGGGGGTGATCACCCATATAGACTCCCTGATCACCCCCCTGTCATTGATCACACCCTGTAAGGCTCCATTCAGACGTCCGTATGTTTTTTGCGGATCCGATCCATGTATCCGTGGATCCGTAAAAATCATACGGACGTCTGAATGGAGCCTTACAGGGGGGCATTTTATACTGCCCTGGCATTTTAGGGGCCCGAAAGCGTGAGAACAAGTCTGGGATCCAAATATCTAAAAATGCCCTCCTAAAAGGAATTTGGGCCGCTTTGCGCATCTAGGCTGCAAAAAAGTGTCACACATGTGGTATCGCCATACTCAGGAGAAGTTGGGGAATGTGTTTTGCGGTGTCATTTTACATATACCCATGCTGGGTGAGATACATATCTTGGTCAAATGCCAACTTTGTATAAAAAAAATGGGAAAAGTAGTCTTTTGCCAAGATATTTCTCTCACCCAGCATGGGTATATGTAAAATGACACCCCAAAACACATTCCCCAACTTCTCCTGAGTACGGCGATACCACATGTGTGACACTTTTTTGCCGCCTAGGTGGGCAAAGGGGCACACATTCCAAAGAGCACCTTTAGGATTTCACAGGTCATTTTTTACAAATTTTGATTTCAAACTACTTACCACACATTAGGGCCCCTAGAATGCCAGGGCAGTATAACTACCCCACAAGTGACCCCATTTTGGAAAGAAGACACCCCAAAGTATTCCGTGAGGGGCATGGCGAGTTCCTAGAATTTTTTATTTTTTGTCACAAGTTAGCGGAAAATGATGATTTTTTTTTTTTTATAATTGTTTATTTTAATGACTTTTGTCAATAAAAAGTAATACAGGCACAATGTTATATTGCATATCATCAATATCAAGAGTGTACATAGATACTGAGAACATATATTTTCATCAAATGCCAATGATCACATTGAGAATTGGTACCTGAGAGACATAGGATAAAGACAAAGACACACGACACACAAGGACCAAAAGAAAAAAAGGGAGAATACTGATATCCAGAGGACCCTTATTGTAGATGATCAAAAGTGTCATCCCAGGTCTGCCACACTTTTGTAAATCTATCAACTGAGTTAGTAATATTCCATTTTCCTAACCTCCATCATACTGTGAACTAGTTCCCTTCGGGTAGGCGCTTCCGCCTTTAACCAATGACCTGCAATTAGGCGTCTTGCCGCCGTTAACACTTGGAGGACCAGAAGCAATAGATGCTTTTTTAATGATATTTTGGGCATATTCAATAAGTAAAAGAAAGGTGTGAAAGGAAATTGAATTGCGAGGAGTTGAAAGAGAACCGAGCCCACCATTCTCCAAAAGGGTTTAATCACTGGACACTCCCCAAAAATACACCTATCATACATCTCCAACATTTACCAGAGATATCTGGGTTGAAATGTTTCAGTAGCTGTGGTGTATAATACCAAAACATTAACACTTTATATGTATTTTCACTATATGTAATACATAAGGACGACTTTGCTGCTCGTTCCCATATCTGCGTCCATTCTGCTTGTGTTATATGGAAGCCAAGGATTGCTTCCCATTTAGTCATATAGGAGTGAATAATAGAGGAGGATGATAGGATAAGATAAATATCCGAGATGAGACCTCGTGTAGTAACTGTTAGCCTACATAGCTTCTCAAATGGTGTAGGGGTTGACACTTTCATTGAGTGAAAGAGGTCTGAAAAAAAGTGGCTCATCTGCATATATTGGAACCTAGATGACTCCGGTACTTGATGCAGGGATCGTATCTCATCAAATGTGAAAAAACCCAGAGTCCTATAGTTTACAACATCTGCAAATCGGAACAGTTTTTTGGGAAACCATACCTTAAGGAAGGTTGAATGCATTCCAATCGGGAATAATGGGTTAGACAAAAAAGAGATCATTGAGGATTTTTCCGACGCCAATGAAAATAATCTGTTACACTTCAGCCATATGTTGCAGGTAAAAGACATGGGGCCTAATAGATCTGGTCTAAGCGAAGGCTGCAGGGGACACCAGATGAGTGAATTTGGATGTACAGGGGCTATCCACAACTTCTCTATTTCCATCCATCTGGAATATGCATATATATTAGACCAAGCTGGCACTCTCCTGAGGTGTGTGGCCCAATAATATTTTTTAATATCTGGGACTGCTAACCCTCCCCGAGTTTTCGGTGACATTAAGATTGAGCAAGCAATGCAATGCCTCTTCCCATTCCAGATGAACTTGAGCATACATGACTGGAAGTTGCGCAACTCCTTCTCCGGAACA
This sequence comes from Bufo gargarizans, assembly GCF_014858855.1. Classification (NCBI taxonomy): domain Eukaryota; kingdom Metazoa; phylum Chordata; class Amphibia; order Anura; family Bufonidae; genus Bufo; species Bufo gargarizans. Next base: position 253,489 of record NW_025334788.1, on the reverse strand, counting down.
GGGATTGGGAGGGTTTCAAACAAATATAATAATTTAGGCAAAATATTCATTTTGACTGACGCTATGCGGCCCAATAGAGAAATGGGAAGAGGCATCCACTTAATCAGCAAGGTTTTGAGTTCTCGAAACATAGATGGGAAATTTTGAGCGTACAACGAGGAGTATGTAGGGGTCAATTTAACCCCTAGATACCTTAGCGACGTTTCCTTCCATTGAAATTGAAAGCTAGATTTTAAAGTGGCCAAACTATCAGATGGAAGGTTTAGGGGGAGAGCTTCCGTTTTTGTGGTATTAATTTTGTATCCAGACAGTCTGCCATAGGTCTCTAGTAATTTAAAAAGGTTCGGAAGTGAGGTATGCAAGTCAGTTAATGTTAGCAAAATATCGTCTGCAAACAGTGAGAGTTTGAAGTCTACTGTGTTCACTTTGATCCCATGGATATCAGGGTGAGAACGTATGGCTGCTGCCAAGGGTTCTATGCATAAAACAAAAAGTAAAGGGGATAGCAGACACCCTTGACGCGTACCGTTCTTTATGGGGAAAGGTAAAGAATGGGCATGCTTCATCTTCACCGTCGCTGTAGGATTGGCATAAAGGACATGGAGGGCTGAAAGGAAGGGGCCCCTCAAACCAAAGGACTTCAGGGTAGAGAACATAAAATGCCAACCCAAGCGATCAAACGCTTTCTCCACGTCTAGACTTAGCAATAGAGCCTTATCCTGACGCTTATGTACGATGTCAATCAGATCAATGGTCCGCCTAGTATTATCTCCACCCTGCCGATCTCGGATAAAGTCCACCTGATCCTTATGGATCAATTGAGGTAGCCAATCCAAAAGTCGATTAGCCAAAGTTTTCGTGAAAATTTTCAAGTCCGAATTAAGAAGGGCAATGGGTCGATAGTTTTCACACTCTAGGGGGTCTTTGCCTGGTTTAGGTATTAAGGTTACATAGGAGTGTAACATTGAAGTGGGTATTGGAGATCCTTGCACAAAAGAGTTAAACAGCAGTGTCATATGTGGTAGTATAATGTCAGAAAATGTTGAGTAGTAAATATATGGCAAACCGTCTGGACCGGGGGCCTTATTATTGGGCAATTGTTTCAGCACCTCCTGCAACTCTTCTACAGTTATAGGGGTATTCAATGAGGTAAGAGCGTCTCCCGATAACTGGGGAAGATTACATTTAGAAAGAAAGGAGTCCAAAAGGAGTCGACTTCGCTCCGGGTCAGATGGAAGTTGTTGGGGGATAGAGTAGAGCGTTCTATAATAGTCATGAAACAATTTAGAGATCACGTCAGGGTCATATACTATTGCACCATCTCTTCGCCTCATAGCGGTTGGAGTATTTGCAGTGCTAGATTCCCGAAGCTGCCGAGCCAGAAGGGTATGTGGCTTATTCCCCCACATATAAAATCTCTGTCTCGAGTATAATAGTTTTTTCTCAGTCTTGTAAAACATTAGTTCCCTCAATCTGGCACGTAGGATAGTAATACGTCTAAGCAGAGGTCGCGAGCATCGGGATTCCAGCAGTCGCTCTAAGTCCTTCAGCTGTGAGGTGATAATGTGTTGCTGTAAAGCGCAGTCTTTTTTTAGTCGGGTTCCCATAGCTATACAAGTGCCTCTAAAGACCGCCTTGTGTGCTTCCCATATCATGGGAATAGGGGGACCTGAGGATTGGTTTAAAGTGAAATATTCTATAAGGCTATCACGAAGCTCTTGTCTGAGCGGCAGTTGATGCAAAAGGGATTCATTGAGCCGCCAATGGCAAACCCTAGAGTGATATCCCAAAGTTTTAATAGTAACTGAAATAGGAGCATGGTCAGACCATGATATAGGTCCAATGTCAGCATCAGCAAGCATCCTCAAAATTGGGATATTGCCAAAAAAATAATCTATGCGGGTATGCGTATTATGCGGATGGGAGAAAAACGAAAATGTTTTTGCAGTAGGATAATTAATCCTCCACAGATCGTATAATTCGAATTTTCGAATGAGGCGCCTAAAACGGCGCGAGTTTCGACATTGATCTCTGGTGGATGGTCTATTCTGGAGAGTCAATCTGTCCATGCGTTCTGAAAAAGAGAGATTAAAATCTCCCCCTATTAGTAACGCCGCTGGAAGCAACTTAGATAATTTCGAAAAAACCTTATTAAGGAAGGGGATTTGAGCAGTGTTTGGAGCATATAGATTGCACAATACATGTGGACTGCCATTGAGTGTAGCCTTCAGTATAATATACCTGCCAGCAGGATCTATGATGGAGGCTTCCACCTGTAAGGGGCAATCAGCTGATAAAAGAATAGCTACCCCTGCCGACTTCCTCCCTGATGTGGCGGAAAATATACGGGGGTATAAGTGTTGCGCAAATTTGAAAGAACCCTGTTGATCAAAGTGAGTCTCCTGCAAGAAAATTATGTCAGCCTTTTGAGACCTGCACTCAGTGAGCGCCAAGCGTCTCTTCACGTTAGAATTAAGGCCTTTCACATTAAGCGAAACATATTTAATCATCTGTAAAACATGGGGTAAATATACTTGCTATGTGATTGTCGCAGATCATTTTCAAGGCGGGTGGTCGGATGAGAACACTGTAGTGCACTCGTTCACTTGAGAGTCGGACTCTGGGGACCTGAATATGAAGAATACAAAAAAGAGGACACAAGAGGGAGAGGGGGGAGACACAAGACCACACAAACATGGAAGAAACACCGTATAGTATTTGAACATTGGATGATAGCACCCAGATACAGATCAGTAAGAAACAACTAGCAATAATAATGTCGGCAAACTGCCATCCCTCTATCCCACCCAATAAAGGCAGGAGAGAGAGGGTGAAACCACTGGTCTGCTTAGGGGAAGCATGACTGGACTGGCACAGGATAGGCCAGTTTTCAGAGCTTATAAGAACTAGGAGAAACCAAAGAATTGAACAGAAAATCAATTCTATCATCGTCAAATCAGACATACTGAACTAAAGGGCCGCCGAATCAAGGCAAGCAAAAAACAAAACACAACAGGAGATATAAATTGAGCAGATGATGTCCACGCAGCATTCAAGTGGGATCATCTTGTGGTTCACGTGAAGGGGTCCCTCCAGCAGGGGACGATCTTCTTCTCTTTTGCCTGACCGGTTGCCAGATCGGACCCAGGGCAGGCTGCGGATCTGGTAGTTCCCAGTCCATGATAGATGGAATTTCAATGCCCAAAGCTGCACAAAAATCAGGGAGATCTGCATGTTGGCGTAGAATGGAGGACCTGCCATTTTTTGTAACTATCAATGCGAACGGAAATCCCCATCTATAAGGCATCTTCTTTTCCCTCAGCAGTTGTAGTAGAGGCTGTAAAATTCTTCTTTTCTGGAGTGTCCACCAGGAGAGATCTTGGTACAGGTGAACAGAGACGCCATGAAAGTCAATGGAGCGCAATTCCCTAGCTTTAGACATGATGCACTCCTTCAACTGGAAGTCATGTACACAGCAGATGACATCTCTGGGCTGTGAGGAGGAGGACTTTGGACGTAGTGCTCTATGAGCTCGGTCTAGCTTAATAGGCTGGGGTGGCTGAGTGCCTAGCAGAGTGTTGAAAAGGTCGGACAGCAGCTCCTGCAAATTTTCCTCAGCAGTAGGTTCAGGCAGACCCCGTATACGTATATTATTTCTGCGTCCTCTATTGTCCAAGTCTTCTAAGTGGCACGCATTATCTCTGATGACTTGAGATTGAGAAGCAATAATAGATTGCAGATGCGCTACACTTTTACGGGTGTCATCATGATCCAATTCAATAGTGTCCATGCGATCTGCTAAATGCTTTAGATCCTGCCTCAAAGACGAGATTTCTGATTTACAGGCATTTCTGACTTCCGTAACCAGCATTTTGAAATCTTCCTTGGTAGGTAAGTGCTGTAAAGTCTGCTGAAGAATCACAGAGCCCTGGGTGGGTTGCAAAGAATCTTCCTCACCCTCATCCATATATTCATACCCCTGCTCCCAAACAGCAGCTTCTCCTTCTTCTGCACCTTTCTGGTGCCTTAGGCTAGGGGGATCATCAGCGGAATCGGCCCATTCCCGTCGCTTCTGGGACGGAGTAGTCAGATGCTTGGCTTGCTTAGCAGCCAATTTGGGCGGCATAGTGGCGATTGTGTCCCCAACTAAATGCTGCTCTACTCCCGCTTCAGTGGATCTCAAAAATGTCCCCTTTACACTGCTGGGTATGAAGGTCTTTGCCGCTGAGGATAGGGAGGAGGGGGTAAGCTTTAAAGCGGTATCGCCGCTGGTACCTGGCAGCCGCGTGTGCGCACTGGACTCTTCACTGCTGGACGCGCCTGAGGCCTGAGGTAGAAGCAGGCCGCGATCAGCCGAGCTCGTGCGTGGTGGCCGATTCAGGTAGGAGTCGAGCGTCTTGTTCACCCAGGCGGACGTTCGGGTTAAGCTGGAGGGCTTGAGAGGCAATTTCTTCCCCATATGCTGCGCTGACGTGGCAGGAGAAACTCCTTCAGTAGCTAATGGCGGTGGAGCTCCGTCTTCATGCGGCCATTCCGGAAGACGTCCAGGCCACGCCCCCGGAAAATGATGATTTTATTTTATTTTTTTCTAACAAAGTCTCATATTCCACTAACTTGTGACAAAAAATAAAAAATTCTAGGAACTCGCCATGCCCCTCACGGAATACCTTGGGGTGTCTTCTTTCCAAAATGGGGTCACTTGTGGGGTAGTTATACTGCCCTGGCAATTTAGGGGCCCTAATGTGTGCAAAGTAGTTTGAAATCAAAATCTGTAAAAAATGGCCGGTGAAATCCTAAAGGTGCTCTTTGGAATGTGGGCCTCTTTGCCCACCTAGGCTGCAAAAAAGTGTCACACATCTGGTATCGACGTACTCAGGAGAAGTTGGGCAATGTGTTTTGGGGGTGTCATTTTACATATACCCATGCTGGGTGAGATAAATATCTTGGTCAAATGCCAACTTTGTATAAAAAAAATGGGAAAAGTTGTCTTTTGCCAAGATATTTCTCTCACCCTGCATGGGTATATGTAAAATGACACCCCAAAACACATTCCCCAACTTCTCCTGAGTACGGCGATACCAGATGTGTGACACTTTTTTGCAGCCTAGGTGGGCAAAGGGGCACACATTCCAAAGAGCACCTTTCGGATTTCACCGGTCATTTTTTACAGATTTTGATTTCAAACTACTTTGCACGCATTTGGGCCGTTAAAATGGGGTAATTTGGGGTGTTTGTACTGTCTGGGCATTGTAGAACCTCAGGAAACATGACAGGTGCTCAGAAAGTCAGAGCTGCTTCAAAAAGCGGAAATTCACATTTCTGTACCATAGTTTGTAAACGCTATAACTTTTACCCGAACCATTTTTTTTTTTTTTACCCAAACATTTTTTTTTAATCAAAGACATGTAGAACAATAAATTTTGCGAAAAATGTATATATGGATGTGGTTTTTTTCCTAAATTTTACAACGGAAAGTGAAAAATGTCTTTTTTTTCAAAAAAATCGTTAAATTTCGATTAATAACAAAAAAAGTAAAAATGTCATCAGCAATGAAATACCACCAAATAAAAGCTCTATTAGTGAGAAGAAAAGGAGGTAAAATTCATTTGGGTGGTAAGTTGCATGACCGAGCAATAAACCGTGAAAGTAGTGTAGTGCAGAAGTGTAAAAAGTGGTCTGGTCATTAAGGGGGTTTCAGCTAGGGGGGTTGAAGTGGTTAAGCATTCTTTTGGTACCCCCCCTCTTCCATTAGCTTCCGGATAGACATTGTCACCTGCGCCACCTTTTGTACACCACTGACTCCCCTCCTTCCCTATACTTATATTAGGACTTTAGAACAATGAATCTTTCCATAGAGCGATGACACAACGAAAAGGGTAAGACTTAGTATGTGTTGGCTCACACCATAATATGACCACATTTGTGGTCAAAAGTGACAAATTCATGTTCACCCACTGACTACTCATCATCAGACAGAAGCTTCCTCCTCTCATTGAGGAACACTTGAGCCTTAGATCTCATGCACACGGCCGTTGTTTTGGCCGCATCCAAGCAGCCGTTTTGGCGGCTTGGATGCGGACCCATTCACTTCAATGGGGCCGCAAAAGATGCAGACAGCACTCTGCGTGCTGTCCGCATCCGTCGCTCCGTTCCGTGGCCCCGTGAAAAAAATATAACATGTCCTATTCTTGTCCCAATAGGCATTTATATTAAAGGCTGTCCATGCCGTTCTGAAAATTGCGGAACGCGCACGGACGCCATCGGTGTTTTGCGGATCCACACTTTTGCGGACCGCAAAATACACCACGGTCGTGTGCATGAGGCCTTACCTGGTAATAATTTTTTGGGATTTATGGCTCTCATAATGCATTCCATAATATTTACTGGTACATTGAGTGCCCTCCTGAAGACACCATCATTTTAGCAAACAAACACATGTGATAGGCCTAACAGTCTTCGTGTAAGAGTAAATATTTGTGGTTTTAGGAAAATAGCTCAAGGCAGACATAATATGAGAAATGTTCCTATTAAGATGATAAACAAAACAAAATCTATGTATTCCTGCTCAAAACTAACTCCACAGGTATATGGTCTCCACAGGTAAAATATACCTTCCTATCTGAATCAGCGGTGACCATTAAGCATTGGGGACAATTCCCCATCATTGACTCAGCCACTGATATAGGCACAGACCACTGTTCTATGTTCCGATATCGTCATACGAGCATCCACCTCTTCAATATCAGCAGTGGATAGATGATACTATATATAGACAGAAGTTATAGTCCGCTTTTCTAGATCTGGTAATGCAGTGTTCCGGATCCACAGGGGAAACACGTGAGGTGACGGTGGACTGATGGGGGTAGTAGTTCTTTTGTACTCACGGTTAGCAGAGCCTCCCTGGGTCGGCAGTGCAGTGACTGGGAAGACAGCATCTGCCCTTGATGGTATAGGTGTTTAAGGTGCTTTTGTGGCTGGTTTGTGATGCCAGCACCATAAGGTGCAAATGATAAATGTAGTAGTAGTAGTAGAATGATAAGGAGTCGGTTGTTAGAAAACAAGCTGAACTTTACTAAATCAATTGTCTTAGTACAGCTGGTTAAGTTCATCAATAAAGTGCATCTGTATGCTACAGGTGATGACTCAGAAATTAATACAGAGGTAATCCTGTCAGTTAAGGAGTTCTCTTAAAGGTTGACACTTCACAGGCAAGACTTTTTGTAATAGTTCTAAGTTCAGTCTCTAGCACTCTGGTACTAAATATGCTGGTTTCTGCTTATTTTGAGCTGTTCTATAAGGGCGTTCCCCTCGTGGCAGGCAAACTCTCTGCTTCATTATTTGCAGGATGCTCTCCTAAAAAGGTCTACGTTTTCCACTATGTCCTGGAAAGCTTGTGTAGTGGATAAGGACAATTCTGTGCAATAATTATCCATACATGTCCCTGCACTCTTAGAGTTGCTCTAAGGCACTGGTGCTAGTAAAGTCCATAGGCTGGGTTCAGCTTTCACCTTCATTAGGCTTACTCCATATTCTGACATAGACTCACTGTCTGGTGCTTGGTTGCTGTGTTTGTCTTCTCCAGGCTTGATCAGGGCCCAGAGGAAAGGAAGACAGCTACATGTTGGTTTGGGCCTGTTTCTCTCCTCCATGAAATTGCTTCTCCTCTATCTCTGACTCACTCAACAACTACTCACTACTTCCTGTTTATTAACAAAACCCCTGGCTATATAAATACGTGGTGCCAGCCCCACCTAGGGGAGAATGGGTGAAATGACATTGACAGCCTGATAAATAAGAAATACCATACAAAAAAATACATTAGATAAATAGGCAGATGTTTAAAGTGGCCCTTTTACACACATATGTGGGACGCTGCAGTACGATCCTTACATTTTTGGGGGGAACAATTGTGTATAGGTGATTATGGTAATGTTACATTCTCTATTACCGCTATTTCTAGTATAGTATGCTCATATTACTGCTATTTCTAGTATAGTATGCTCCTATTTTACTATACTTTGGACCTATTAAGATGATATAGTAAGATTAATGAAACATAATTAAATCTTGATTCTCTTTAAAGAGTTATATCGGGGGGGGCGGAGCTAAGCGGAGCATGTGAGCGGCAGCACGCCGGCCGAGCTCCTCTGCACCGTGAGTCCTTTCATCCTGAAACCCCATAAAGAACCTCAGCAAACGGTGGGGGAAGGCTCCGGATTGGCCCCTGAGTGTACCGCCGGCCTGTAAATCGTGTCGGCGGCTGTGGATGTCCACGATGAAGCTAAAAAAGGACGGGAGAGTGGTGGAAAGGGAGGCCCAAGATGGCGCCGGCGCGGCAACCCCGGGCAGACAGAGCCGAGTGACGGAGGCGCAGCGGGACGCTGCGGCCAGGCTGGAAAGATTTGCCAGGTCCTCTGCGGGAGCGGTGAGCAAAGGGTCCCAAAAGAGGCAAGCGGCTGTAAAGGGAGACATACAAATGGACTCTGATCCTGAACTAGAGGAGTCATCTGGGGAATGCATTGCTCAGAACAACAGGTTTTCTCCACTATGCCCTGACAAAGATGCAAATACTATGGGGGCTACAGAGTCTGACGTGGATGAACCCACTCTAAAAGATGTGATGGCGGCCATAACAGGCTGCAGCAAGTCGCTGGCTACTCTTACTGAAAAGGTGGGAGCCATAAAAGAGGACGTCACCATTGTTCATCATGACATGAGAAAACTGGCAGAACGCACCACGTCCCTGGAAGACAGAATGGGCGCGGTGGAAGACATTTTGCCCCCCCCTGAGAAGGGATTTGAGAGAACATGCTAAAGAATGGATGTAATTGCTGCCAAACAAGATGACCCGGAGAACCGGGCCCGCCGATACAACATTAGGATGGTTGGAATCCCTGAGAGAGCTGAGGGGAATCATCCGGCAGATTTTCTTGAAACCTGGTTCAAAAATCAGTTTGGAGTGGAGGTGCTGACACAGTTCTTTGCTATTGAGAGAGCTCATAGAGTTCCCACCAGGCCGCTGCCACCTGGGGCGCCTCAGAGGCCCATGTTGGTGAAGTTGCTGCACTACAGAGACCGGGACATTATCCTGAGGAAGGCCAGGGAGATGGGGGATCTTACGATCGATGGCAACAGAGTGTCCCTATATCCGGACTTTTCCCAAGAGGTGCAAAGACGGAGAGCAAAGTTCCTGGACATAAAGAAAAGACTGCGATCCCTGAAGGTTGCGTACTCCATGATGTACCCTGCCAAACTGCGGATAGTGGCGCTGGGGTTTACAACCTTCCACGATGATCCAGAGGAGGTGAGGAAATGGCTGGACCGGCACGAGAGACAGCTGGCGGCAGAAGGGAATTGATGACCAGAAGAGGCGGTGATAAATGGCACAGTCATTGATACGAATGTGTGATGTGCTGGATGATATGAGTGGTAGTGCGAATGGTAAAACTGTTATTATAGCTAGGGGGTCAAATGTGTAGAATGCAATGTCTCCTGTCTAAAAGCTGAGTGATGATGGGGGAGGTATACTGTATGGGGGTTCAATACCTACTGTTGTGAAGAGGTGCGGAGGATGAAGGTGTATGTCATATATTTGCTAAGTTTAACGTGCACTTTGAAGAAAAGAGGGGGGAGGAGAGTTTTTTCTTTCGTTGTTGCTGCTGTTTTTTCCCTATAGAGATAGGTACTGCAGACTCCACCCTATTACTGGGGGTATAGGCCTATTATAGGTTCTTGGCCTCGACGGCGAGTGTTAATTGTATCCCACGTGCCTGGTAACACAGGTGTTTTTAGTGGGGCCCCGTTGTGGTGGCTAAAGTGCCCTTTCCGATCTAGTGGGAAGGGTATAGTTTGGTTCTTTGTTACAGGGGGGAGGGTTTCTATATTTTTTTGATAGTCAGAGTCTGAAAGGTGTGACCATGATTTCTCAAAGTTTTACAGATAGAGTCCTGAAACATGAAAAGCGGAATTTATTGGGTCATTTCATAATAGATTCTCTAGGCTACATCCGTTATACTGATCTGATGACTACAATACTACTATGGCAGGGATAGTTCATTTCCTTAGCTGGAATACCAGAGGAGTGAAGGAGTGTATTAAAAGAAGGGCTATTTTAGATATTGTCAAGCAACACTGCCCCGTGATCGCTGCATCCAGGAAACGCACTTGTTAGAGGACAAAACAAAACTGCTTAGTCCGCATTGGGCCGGACATTGCTACCATGCTACATACTCTACGTATGCGAGGGGAGTAAGTATCCTGGTACACAAATCCATAGCATTTAAGTGTATCTCAAATAAGATAGACAAGGGGGGTAGGTATATATGCTTGCACTGCACGCTATATAATGTCTCATGTGTGGTAATAGGGGTCTACATCCCTCCGCCTTACTCTTCGCAAGTGCTTAAGGCTATTTTGGGCTATCTGGCGGAAGTACCGGACGTCCCGGTCATAGTTATGGGAGACTTTAACAATATTGTCAATCCTGCACTTGATAAGATGGGAGGGGGATCACACCCTTCTGGGTGTGGCCTCTCGCCGTTTGGAAGGCTTCTACACGAATCCCTCTTGTTGGATTTCTGGCGATTGAAAAATCCATTGGCAAAACAATATTCATGTGTCTCTTCTACTTATGACTCCCTGTCAAGAATAGACCTCATATTGGGAAATGCTAGCATGGGGCATTATGTTAGAGATGTCAAGTACCTAACTCGTAACTTATCGGATCATTCTCCGATTCTGGCGGTCGCTGATTTTCGGCCCAGCAGGATACGGAGAAATATGATTTGGAAATTGAATCCACACTGGCTATCTGTGTTACCAGAATAGGGGATAAACTGAAGGAATATTTTGACATTAATCTTCCATCGGCATCAAAATTAGTGGTATGGGAAGCCATGAAGGCTTATCTCAGAGGGCTACTAATAGCGGATATCAATGCCAAAAAACCCGAAACTAAACTAACAGTGCAAAAACTGACTACTGCAGTGGAACTCTTGGAGGCAGCGCATGTTGCTGCTCTAACACCAGACACTGAGACGCAGTGGAAAGAGGCTCAGGAAAAGTTGAATGAGAAATTACTACAAAACGCGAAGAATAAGAGATTCTTTCAAAAACAGTCCTACTACGAGGGGGGCGAAAAGGCGGGAAGACTGCTGGCTCTAATCTCTAAAGCCCAACAGCAGACGTCATATATAGCGGCACTTAGGGACTCAGAGGGAGTAATAAGGGACGATCCTGACATGATGGTTCATATTATGCAATCCTTCTATTCCTCATTGTATGAATCTAAAATAACTGCCTCGGATGCAGAAATTCGTGAGTATCTACAACAGTTGCCACTGCATACCCTGTCGGGAGAACACAGGGACATGTTAGATGCTCCAATAACCGTTAAGGAACTGGAGGGGGCCCTAGGATCAATGTCTAATAATAAGGCACCAGGGAGAGATGGGTTGCCACCTGAACTGTATAAGAGGTTTTCGGCCATACTTTTGCCGCAGTTGCTGGAGGTCTGTAAAGAAGCGAAGGAAATGGGGCGCCTACCTGCCTTAATGAGTGAGGCTGTCATTGTGCTCATCCCGAAACCCGGTAAAGATGACAAAGAAGCTGATTCCTACAGACCTATCTCGCTCCTGCAGACTGACGTAAAACTGTTGGCAAAAGTGATGGCGAATAGATTGAATCAGGTCATTACGGCGCTTATCCATACAGACCAAGCAGGCTTTATGCCAAATGCCTCCACTGCTGTTAATGTCAGAAGACTTTTCATGAATATCCAGGCGAGTCAGGTCCACACCTCGTGTGCGGCGGTCGCATCTCTTGATGCGGCCAAGGCATTCGACAGTGTGGAATGGCGATATTTATGGCTAGTACTGGAGAGAATGGGCTTTGGGCGCCAGTACATTGAATGGGTACAGATCTTGTATATGGCCCCAAAGGCTGTGCTGCGGATTAATGGGGCATTATCGGATCCCTTTGAGTTACATAGAGGGACGAGACAGGGGTGTCCCCTGTCCCTGCTATTGTTTGCGGTGGCGGTGGAGCCCTTTGCGGAGGCTCTGAGGCAGGCGAGCTCAGTGAAGGGTTTTCAGTATGGGGAACTGACTGAAAAAGTCGCTCTCTATGCGGACGATCTGTTACTGTTCATGGAGGATTGGAGAAACCCCCTTAAGGAAGCCATGAAGGTTATAAATGATTATGGGGCATTGTCTGGTCTCCGTATTAACTGGACGAAGTCTGTAATAATGCCACTAGCTAAAGGGGATGTCCCAAACCCGGAGGACGCCATGGGCTTAACGATAGTAGCTTCCTTTAAGTATTTAGGTGTCCAAATAACCCCTGATACTAGGGATTATGAAAGCCTAAACCTGACGCCACTACTAAACAGATTCAAAGATAAAGTGAACACGTGGATCAAGCTGCCACTTTCCATGGTAGGTAGGACCAATCTTATTAAAATGATTTTGATGCCCCAGTTGCTGTATCTCCTACATAATGCTCCTTGCTGGGTACCGATCCGATTTTTCTGAACGCCCTGTTTAGGGACTTAATTTGGAAGAAAGGGGTCCCCCGTATTAAACTTGGCACTCTACAGCGACCAAAAACAAATGGAGGTCTGGCCGTACCGGACCCGTGGCTATATTATCTATCGAGTCAGCTACAACATATCAGAGGATGGGGAGATATAGAGAAAGTGAACACGGTAGGAAAAGTAGTGAGATTTATTGTAGGACGGACATGCTTGATGTCTGCACTGGAGGACGGTACCTTTCGTATTAAAGGGGAACGATATGGAGTACTGAACACCATCCACAAGGTGTGGTGGAAGGCCAGGGAGGTCACAAAGGTCACTGGGTATACGGCGTATACCCCAATTTAGCCTAACCATATGTACAAAGAGTTGGATAAGCTTGCGGAATTACGGGTGTGGAATTCATATAACCTGAATAGAATGTCTCAGTTGTACTCTGAGGGTATATTGAAAGAATTAGTTACAACAGGAATTTAATATCCCTAAGAAATTATTTTATTTGTACCTACAGCTCCGACACGCCATAAAAACGCAAGACAAGGCTGAAAAAGTTGCCCCTGCTCCAAAACACAGTATTATAGAACTCGCAGCGACAAGTGTTACCACCAATGGTGTTATTTCCCTTCACTACAGTGTATTTATTGATATGCAAGTTAAAAATACACCTTTACAACTATTTGACAAGTGGAAGTCGGACATATCGGACCTCACTGAGGAACAGTGGGAAAAAGTGTTGGAAGACTGCCCGTCGCTGGCTGTCAGTGAAGCGCAGAGAGTTTCCCAATTGTACTTACTACATAGAGTTTACAGGACGCCAGTAGTCTTGAAAAAAATGAGGTATAGGGACAATGACCGCTGCCCAAGATGCGACACATCCAATGCGGACTTGATCCATCTCATGTGGAATTGTCCGAGACTGAGGCGGTATTGGACAGGGGTCATTGAAATAATAAACACTGTGTTTGAAATACGCCTTGACGTTACACCTTTGATATGTGTGTTGGTTTTTTTTGAGATATTGCCGGGCATGGCAAAAAAGAAGCTGGCTATTGGACGGATACTATATCAAGCTAGAAAAAGCATAGCTTTCTACTGGATAGATATATTGCCACCGACGGTGAGGGAACTGGAGGCTAGGGTACACAATCTGGTTCAAATGGAGAAGTACGTCTATCAAAAGAGGGGGTCCATGAAAAAGTTTGAGACAGTGTGGTTTTCCTGGATGCAGCATTACAGTGGAGTATTTAGCCCATAGGTCAGTTATGCTGTAAAGTATTGTTTCTAGTTACTAAGAGCAAGGATGTTATGTGTATGAAGCGCTTGGATGATAAATGGTGATGAGATATATATGAGTACGAGATGGGTATGTGATGTATGGCGGGTGGGGGAGGGAGCTGGGAGGGTAGGTTGGGTTGCCTTTGTTCTCAAATATGCTTGTGAAAATCAAATAAAAATATCTGATAAAAAAAAAAAAAGAGGTATTCCCATCTGAGACATCGGGGGAATATCGCTCCCACCTCTGGGACTTGCACCTACACAGAGAAAGGAGCCCTTAAAGTAGTGGAGGGCGCACTGTGAATGCCCAGCTGCCTCTCATTCATTTTTATGGAGCCGACGAAAATAGCCGAACACTGGCTCGGCTATTTCTGACCGCCCCATAAAAATGAATGGGAGGGATGGCCGCGCAAGCGCAGTGTGCTCCAATTCACTTCTAGGGGGAGAGCACTTGGTGGTGGTCGAACCCAGATAAACCTGGAGTCCTCCAGGCACCACCTTACCCGCTCCGTTCTTGATATAGGTGCAGGTCCCAGCGATTTGGCTGCTTTGTCGAACTTCGACAAGAAATTCAATTTATTAATAAGTATGGAGCTGGTGCAATGACTGGGAATGGCGATTGCACCAAACATTCCCCCCCGTCACTTAACTCCTCAGATGCACTGATTCAACACTGATTGCGGCATCTGAGAGTCACATTCAGCCTATTAGGGGGTTAATCAGGGGTTAAAAAACAAAACATACTCCGCTAATCCATTTGAGGTGAGGACGTGGCAAGTAACAGGTGTGGACAATATAAAAATCATACCTGAAACCAGATAAAAAGGGTAGAAGTTGACTCATTCTTTGGATTGTGTGTCTGTGTGTGCCACACTAAGCATGGAAAATTAAGATGAAGAAAGAGAAGAAAAGAACTGTCTGAGGACTTGATAATGTGATATTAGTCACATTATCAGATGACATTAGCCCACTTTGGCTGGGACCATTAAGGATGTACCGTAATTTAATAATCCACCATTGTTCTCCTACAGGAGATCCATGAGTTTGAGGGATCAACTGGTTAGGGCTGATGTTGGAACTAAAAAAGCATTGAGACAGTCTACTTTGACACGACCTGGATTGGGATGTTTTCCATGTCTAGGTTGTGTCAACTGTAGATATATGTGCAAATCTACTGCATTTATTCATCCATCTACAGGTGTGAATTATCCTATCTGCTTCCATTTGACATGCATCTCTGATCATGTGATATAAGTATTATCTTGTCTGTGTAATATCTTATATGTCGGGTAAACTTCTACGGATTTTAAATCAAGAATGAATAACCATCGATTAAGTATTCGACAAAAAAGAGTGGATTTGCCTGTTTCTAAACATTTTGCAGATTTTAATCATAAAGAAAGAGATCTCAAATGCTGGCTTATTGATTATGTACCAATGCCTAGGAGGGGGGGGGGGGAATAGGGTTTCATTATTAAAGAAAAAATAAATATGATGGATATATACCCTTAATTCTTTAAGACCTCATGGCCTTAATGCAGACTTCAATTTAGGATAGGTATTTAGAAGTTAGCTTGCCCGGTCCAACTGTATGTCCGTTTATGTCTGTAGCCTAGAGTTAGGTTGTAATGTAATTATTGTATTACAATATATAGAGGATATATGTATAATAATTATTTTTCTCTCTTTTTCTCTTTTATACATTTCTATATATAGATGGTGGTGGCGAATGACCAGGGACTTAGTGATTGATGGACGTTGTGATGCACAATCAACGCAACTTCAACACCAGATTTGTTTACGAGGCGTCTTTTTTGACATGCGTTTCTTATCTGTGATGATATGGTTGTTCAGATTCCTTAAGTATGAGTGTGAAGATACAAGGAGATCCCTCATAATGTTGCAGGATCAGCAGGGTTAACACTGTGTGGAATTGCTGGTGGCTCTGCTCTTTCAACACATGGTTCCCTGTATATGATTCAACAATTGCTACCTCACGGTGACTTTTGTTGGCACAGTTGATCCTATAAGCAACAGTGTGTTTTGTGTGTGATTAGTATGGTTTTGCCATGGTTTGAGTGATATTTGCACAGGTGGGGGCGCTGTGTTACAGCGCCTGTGCTTTACCTCTTCCAAGGTGGCGATTGTTGAGTAATCGTGAATACTGCGCATGCGCTGGTCACTATGACGCTGCTATATGACACTGAGATGATGAGCCGCCTGGAGCATGCGCACTGGAGGATCGGGGACGCCGTGCACAGCGGTCGATCCATAATGGGGTTGTGTAAGTTTCCTTGGCATGTGTCTTCAATTATGCCCACCATCATGTGTTCCGAATTTTTTCCACACACAGATGAATTGGAATAATTGTTTTTAACCATTTAATGATGGGAGCATTTTTAAAATACTTTATGTACAAATGGATTTTGTACTATTCATGTATTAAGAGTTACCACATTGTTCTTTTTATATGGCATTATGAATTTATTACACATGTTTTTTGGATAAATTGCAATATTTTGATGTATTCATTGCTACACATGCCAGCATGGGTTAATGGCTGGTTCATTATGTAAACACTTTTGATGTGATGATGTCACTTCCTTTCACCACATACAGTCCTGATCAAAAGTTTAAGATCACTTGAAAAATGGAAAAAAATCTTAATTTACATTGTTGGATCTTAACAAGGTTCCAAGTAGAGCTTCAACATTCCACAAGAAGAAATGAGAGTGAGACAAACCATTTTTTGAGCATTCAATTAATTGAAAATAACGATTAAACTGAAACAGGCTGTTTTTCAGCTGATCAAAATTTTAGGACCACATGCCTTTAAAAGGCCAAATCTGTGCAAAGATGTGGAGTCATTGTCATTTATTGGTGGAAATGCGTGGTGGCACTAAGGGGTTTAATTGTATAGGAGGCTTCACAGTGGATGTGGTTACCCACTTTGGATTGTTTTGCATGTCTCGTAGATAAAATCTGCCATACCTCCGGTTACATATGAACTAAGTATATATTCCCCAGCATCCCCTGGACTGGGGTTCTCTATTGTCAGAGTTAGTGGCATATTAGATTCAGTCTTCCCAAGCCAAGAGCAACTACCGGTCTTTCTAATGGTCATACGGGTAAGGAGTGGTTTACCATTTTTATCCACTCGATCAAGTGCACTTGTGGGTTTATATCCCCAGTCAGGGCCTCTGGTCCAGACAACAGAGCCCCAATATGCACAATCCTTTCCCCAATAATCATCTGTTACACATATGTATATTGCTTGGGCTTTTGTAGAGCCATCCATATAAGCATTACATTGCCACCCTGGGCTTGGACAGGGCTTCACTATGTTACAGTAGTCAAACTTAAATACCGCCATATGGACAGCTGAGGAGTTATACCAAAATATGGTGTTGACCTATGAATCTTCCTGTTCTTGTGTAATGGCTGTCTGGACTGCATCATGGACGATCACTGTTTTAGACTGAGGTCCAGACGATTGGAGTAGAATCAATACAACAATACAACATAAAAGGATATACATGATCATTAAGATCAGTGATCTTCCTCTCCCGAGATTTTGACTCGTTTGCAATGGGATGCGTGTATCCAGGTAGGTTTTCCCTCCAATTTCTTTTTTTTTAAATCTTTATTTTTTGAAAATCTTTATTTATGTCATTTTTCAATAACAAGACACGTATAACACAATCGAGTACATCAGAGGGTAAGGTACAAAAATAAATCACTAGGACATTTCTCTGATTTGCAAGCGAAATGGTTATAAGACCCACCCTAAGACCACAGGGTGGCCTGGGAGACAAATAAAAGGTAACCGTATAGATATAGCAAGCTACAGTCATCTAACTCCTCCAATCAAGCTGAATGTAACTGTTACCTTATGCACAATTCAGCTAAAGGACATATCTCCTTCTATTGGTCTTATTCCATATTGATCAGTGCAGTGTGCAATGGACAAATAACGATAACAACAACCCAAAAATAAAAATAAACTAAGGTTCATAAATAAGGGTCAGTCAGGATCTCAATCATTTAAGCAAATATCTATTACTTACATAAAGTACACCTCTATCTCATATGAACTGTTAGGGATGACATTGCCTAAATTATCAATAATGTGGAAAGGGCACATCTGATGGATCTACCTTTAAACCGAAGCATGCCTCTCTGCCATGTGCGAGAGCCAAGGTTGCCATATTTTTAGGAACTCACTCCTTTTGTTGTTCTCCCACCCCGCCAATTCTTCCATTTGACACAAAAGGTTTGTTTTTTCATACCACATGGTCAAAGTGGGTGGATCCGTTTCCCTCCATTTAATTGGAATAAGGAGTTTTGCAGCAGTGATCATATGTGTGGCAAGAGAAGTTCTATTTGGCCTGAAAACCTTCTCGGGATGCTACAATAAAATCAGGGGCAGGTCCACCAAATGTGCCTGAAGTGCCTCAGAGCCGGCAGGTCCACCAAATGTGAGAAATGTTACCCACTCCATTAGAACATCTCCAACATTTATTAGAAGGAATCAAGTTAATTCTGTGTAGGAAGTCCGGTGTGCTATACCATCTGGTAAGTATCTTAACTGAATTTTCTTGGACTCTTACAAGATAAACACATATCTTCCTTCAGGATTAACTATTTTAGCTAGCACAACTATAGGAATGTTTTTACTGATCCCTATTGAAACTCCCCTTGCTGCTGACGTATAAGTAGCATGATACCAGTTAGTAAAATGTTTGTTCACCAAGTTGGGTACATGGAGATGTCTGAAGTGGGTTTCTTGAAGAAACGCTATATCTGCTTTCTCTTTCCTAAGCATATGGTATATTTGACTGTGTTTTTGTGGTATGTTCATCCCGTTCACATTTAGTGTCACAGCTGTGACCTTAGCCATTTGAGAATTGTTTGAGGTTAAAAGCGAGCATTGATAACATGATCCTAACCGACTTAAAAAATAAAAAGTAAAAAAAATAAAAGTGAACCAAACATAGGTGTCAGCCTAAAATAGAGGTGGAAACACCCCAGAAACAAAAATCTGTATATAAATGAGGCAACACACAGAAAAATGCATGTTGGGGGTAGTAACTTAGTGGTGAGAGCCAAGGTCAAATTCGGAACACCACCACCACGGTTTAAGCTGAATGTAACCCGCCTAAAGCTATATAATAAAGAACTGGATTGAGGGCCATGAGATATCTTTTCAGGGGGGGCTAAAATAATGTCATATTGACTAAGCGGTGTCATTGCCCAATCACCCCCAAAATTCCACCCCAAGGCCTACAATTATCTATGTGATTTATAGAGATAGTGACCCTGCCAGCTACATAATCAGGTGTGAAAGGTACTGTTAACCATGAACTGTGCATACTTCTATATCCTATTGTAGGAAATTGATGTAAGCCCAAACAGTAAGTTAAATACAACTGTTAACTGATAATTATGCTAATAAGTCAAATCACTCGGACCTAAAAAGCAAAGGGTTAAAGCATTTTCACAAGAGTCTCACGTGGAGGACGTCAATCAGCTGGATCCGCTCTCTTCTTTGGAGACTTGAATTTCGTCACCCGGTTCCATGGAGAAGGAATGGTTAACTGGGGAAGCTCATCAAAGTCTGCAACCGGGAGCCAAGGTGGGATGTCCATCGGCGCGATATCAAGTGCTTCCCAGATCTTGTGTAGATCATCAGGGTGTTTCACCAGGATCTGTCTCCCGTTTATGGTGGTGCTCAGGGCAAATGGGAACAACCATCTAATGGGATGCTTCCTGGATCTCAGCTCCGATGTCAGTGGACGAAGGGCTCTGCGCTTGGCCAAAGTGCTTGCAGCCAAATCCTGGAATAATAAGATCTTATTGTTGTCAAGCAGGATTTCTTCCTTATCCCTCGCTGCTTTTAGGACTTCTGCAGTGTCCAGGTAATTTAGCAAAGCACAAATAGTGTCCCTAGGAGGGTCTCCTGCCGGAGGTCTCGGCCTCAGTGCTCTATGCGCTCTTTCGATTGTTATAGTGGCCGCGCGATCAGACCCCAGCAACATGGCGAATATGCAACGGACCGCTTCCATCAGGTCTTCTGCCGGAACCGATCGGGTATGCCTCTCAGCCTCACATTTTTTCTCCTTCCCCGATTTTCTTGATCTTCAAGATACAGGTAGGCATTGTTAATCTGTGAGTGAAGCGTTTGCAGTTGAGATTGCATCCCTTTACTATGCTGTACTATTGCAGCTTGCGATTCCTCCAAAGCCTCCACTCTGTGCCCCATGTGGTTTACCTCCGATTTTATATCAGCCAGCTTCTTCATTACTGGTGTTAAGGCTTGTGCTAGAGTGTGCTTCAGGAAGTATCTGGTAATGGGCATCGGGTCTTCCCCACCTTGTGCTTCAGAATGAGTGCACGAACTCGCGCCATCAGAATCTTCCTCCTCATGAACCGCATCGCTGTAGTCTGCAGACACCATTTTGCAGCGCTCGACCGTTAGGGATAACTTCTTCTGGAAGTATTTATTCATATCCTCCGGGATTTCTTGACCCGTGGGGTGGCCTCTGGGTCCCTGCTTCTTTCCTTGCTGAGTTTGCCCATGATTTGGCAGGTGAAAGCGATGTTTTAGCTAGTAAGCCGGGTAGTGTGGTGAGGAGCTCTGAGTTCAAGCGTCCTGCACCATGCTCCCTTGGCTCCGCCCCCCCTCCAATTTCACTGAGGTGGGTGTTGTGAGCAGGATCAGGTATGGACCTTCAAATCTGGGTTAAAGGGTAGACCTCACATGCTTCCTCACCACTACCCATTCACCTGGTTTCAATGTGTGAGTCATTCAAATCGTTTATATCTGGAATAGAAGAGAATACTGATGCATGTATGTTAGACAATTGTTTACATAAGGTTATTACATATTTTGCAACTGACTCATAATGCATTTGAATTTGTTCTGGGAAGTATTGTCCAAGACAAGGCCCTGATCTGAACAAAATCTCACGTGGTGTGAGTTTATGGGGAGGTTTTGGAGTGTGCCTGACAGAAAAGAGCACAATAGACAATGTATCCAAAGGAGCCCTGTCTCCCTAGTCATTTTCAATAGTTTAGATTTCAGTATCCCATTTAAGCGTTCCACTTTTCCGCTCGATTGCGGTCTGTAGGGTGTGTAATAGGCTAGGTGTGACCCTATCACCTTCCAGACTTCCTGGGTTAAGCTAGCAGTGAATGCTGGGACCTGATTACTCTCAATGAACTCAGGTACTCCGAACCTACAAACAGTTTCCTTCATTTGTTTTTTAGCAGTTGTTGCAGCTGTCTGATTTCGGACGAGGTAGGCTTCTGGCCACCCAGAGAACAAGTCTACCACTACTAGCACATATTAAAACCCTTGACACATTGGCATCTGGATGTGGTCAATTTGAATTCGTTGGAATGGGTACTGGGCCTTGGGGAGAAATTGTCACCGCCAGTTCTGTGAGGAGGTCTGGCAGACGTTCTTCTCTATCTCTTGTATGATGTTATTTGTTTTGGTTTCACTTTCTCATCTCCTTTCCTTCTGCCAGTTGTTACTTATTTAGACTAATCGTCTTCCTTTATATTCCCTCCCACACTGCCTCACTTTGTGGTTTATACTACTTCCTGGATGAAGTGTTCATTGCTGGAGGCTGCTTCTGCTGTTTGCTCAGATAAGTCCTTTACTTTATTGTGTTTCCTTGCTGGCTTGATTCTAGGTGACCCTGACTCCGTCCGTATTAAGCGCAGGGAGTTGGTGGTCATGTCCCCTCACTATTATAGGGTTTTCAGGTGTCACACAGACTTAGGTATGTGGGCATGCAATCGTCTACCATCGAGACCCTTGCATGGGCATAGCAGTCAGGGAGAGCTCTTAGGGTTTTATAGGGCTCACCTATATGCTCCTTAGTTTGGGATCAAGCCAGTCGCTCATTTATTCATAAGTTCCAGCTATCTGCAAACTTCACCCGTGACAGACATTTAGTTGGTGTGGGCTCCGTTCTTCCTGGATTACATTGTGCACAGATCAGGCAATATTGGCATGTTCTAACCACAACTGGGGTAATTCCTGGTGCTACCCAGATTTTGTCAATCAGTTCTTTCATGATGGTTTTAGACACATGAGTAGGGCCATGAGCCAGACTAGCTACCATGGGGTATAGACTTCTGGGAAGGCACACTCTTTTCCCTTGAGTCCATAGTCCGTTTTCTTCCTTGATAGCAGCTTCTTTCTTCCATGTCCCTTTTTCACCTGGGGTGGCCTGTTCCCGCATTTTCTTCAGCAGGTCCCACGTAACAAGTTCTTCAGTGGATTCTTCAGTGACCGACATCACTGGGGAGGGCAATGTCACATCTTCTCCTTGTATAGCTGCCTTTTTTGCAGCCTGATCAGCTAGGGCATTTCCCCTAGCTTCTGGGGTGTCTGCCTTTGCATGAGCCTTTATTTTTACAACTGCCACCTGATCTGGCAGCAATACGGCTGCCATAAGGGTTGATACTGCCATAGCATTTTTTATGGGGGTTCCAGCAGCTGTTAGAAAGTCATGTGCCTTCCATATGGCTCCAAAGTCGTGGACCACTCCATGGGCGTATCTTGAGTCAGTATAGATGTTGGCTGTGGATTCTTTAGCCATAGTACATGCTTCTGCTAGAGCCAGTAGTTCAGCCTCCTGAGCCGATTGATGTGGGCTCAGTTTCTTGGCACATAGGACTTCAAATTCACTGGTGACTGCCATGCCAGTATGAAACCTTCCTTTGTCATCAGCATACCTGGAGCCGTCCACAAATAGGATCCACTGTGGATTTGTCAGTGGAGTTTCAGTGATATTGGGCGGAGTCCCTACTTCAGCTTCCATCAGTTCTAGGCAGTCATGGTCTGTGTTTTTATAGGATGAGTTCCTTGCTGTTCAGAGTTCTTCTTCTTGTAAGTCCTCTTCTGCCCGCATGTCTATTAAATCCAGTTCTTTTTTCCTCCAATTCATCCCACTCCCCCCTTGGAAGAGGAAGTAGGGCTGCGGGATTTATTATATGACACCTTTGGATTGTAATATTATCTAGGAGAAGGAGGCTGCACTGGAGTCTAAGGTGACACAAAGTTGTAAGATGTTTTGGTTGTGTTTGTTGCAATATGGCAGATATATCATGTGGAGCCAGGATTATAAGTGGATGAGCTAACACAATATCAGATGTAGTGTCAAGGAGCAGGCTAGCTGCATGGACAGCCTTGACACAAGAAGGAGCAGCTCGATCCACAGGGTCTAATCTTTTGGAATAGTATCCTATAGGGCGATTTCGGCCACCATGTGCTTGGGTGAGGACTCCAGTGGCATGGCCTTTCTTTTCCATAATGTACAACTTAAAGGACAGGCTGTAATTAGGAATGCCTAGTGCAGGAGCAGCTGATATGACCTTTTTTAGTTCACAAAATGACTGGTGTGCTTCAGGCGTGAGAGTAAAGGGTTTAGAAGCATCACGTGGAATACAGTCATATAATGGCTGCATGAGGATGGTAGCATCTTGGATCCAAGGTCTTCAATATGACTTGAGAACTAGGAAAGTCTGCAGTTGGTTGGGGGTCTCGGGAATTTGAATGTTCGTGATAGTTTTAAGTCTGGCCTCAGTCAGATGTTTACAACCTTTGGAAATGCAGTGTCCAAGAAATACAACCTTGGGGAGGCAAAATTGAAGCTTACTCCTAGAAACTTTGCAGCCTACTGTGGATAGGAAATGGAGAAGGGAAATTTACATTTTCAGGGCCACTTCCTGTGAAGGGGGACACAGCAGAAGGTCATCCACATATTGTAATAACTCCACTTGTGGGTATTCAGCTTGCCATGGTGTGAGCACCGTTGACATGGCTTTTGTGAAACAAGAAGGACTATTCTGTGCTCCCTGTGGTAACACTGTCCATGTATATTGATTATTCAGATGTGTAAAAGCAAACAAGTATTGGGGGTCAGGGTGTAGAGGGACTAAGAAGAATGCATTTGTAAGGTCTATGACAGTGAACATTTCAGCTGTTGGTGGAATGCCTGAGAGTAGCGTGTGTGGATTGGGCACCAACGGGGTGTCTAAGATGGTGCACTCATTAACCACCCGTAGGTCATGGACGATCCTATAAGCAGGGGGTTGACCTTTTATTCTCTTTTTCCTAATGGGGTACAATGGAGAATTACAGGGAGAGGATGTTAGCTTAACTGCTCCATTTTCCAATAAGTCTTTGACCTGATGTGAGATAGCATCTTGTTGGGCACTAGACAGTGGGTATTGAGCCTTATAGGGCAACACATTAGGATTTTTGAGAGTTACCACTACTGGAAGCCTACCAATATCTGCAGATCCTTTTGCCCATAAACTAAGTGGTAATTGATCAAGCTCAGGGGCTTCAGCTCCTGAGCTGTCCTTAACCTCTGCCTGTACTGTTTGCAGAGCCATAAGTGCACAAGTTTGTTCAAGATTTAGGCCGGTGGAGAGAGTAACAGTGCCGTCTTTGTGGAATTGTATATTGGCCTGTAAGAAATCAGCTTCAAGTAAATTGAGGGGGCACGTGCTACTTACAACAAATTGGGATAAAGTTCCCAGAGGCAAGTGTAGCTGAGGACTGCAACTTGATACCTCTAAGGATTTGGTGGTGGGGTTATGTTGGACAACACCTTCAAGTCCATAGCGACTGTTGGCACCATAAGGAATGGGAAGGGGAACTCCAAACCTTCCTCTAGCCCCGCATACCACCCCAACTAACCCCTTCAATAACGACACTGACACCGTTCAACTTTTAACCTTTTATTTTGTTGGGTGGTAATCGGCCACAGCTTTATTCAAACGGCAACTATAACCTTGAACCGTGCTCTCCGCCAGCCGCTGGTCTCCCAGCGGGCGGATTCGCCCATTTCTCCTCCAACACCTTTACGCTGCAATAACTAGCCGCCAGCTGTGACTTAAACATTCCAAAGAGGCACTCCGCCTCAATAGCCGTTCCCCAGAAATACTTCTGAGCACACCATCCGAACCAAAAACCAAACCATCAACTCACAGGGGAGGGAGGGAGGGACAAAGCGCTTCCGCTCAAAGAGGAAGAGGGAAGGCGGGACAGTGGCATATATGCCCTCCCGGCTGACCGCCCACTCTCCTAACCGGAACCCTACATTAACCCCTGCATGCCCAGGCATAAGAGGAAGAACGTTCTAAAGGGGGGGGGAACAGGGGGGAGGGGGGGCCCACCAGTCCCTGCCCACCCTCCCTAAGCCGTCGGGTGGCCACCAGACTGTTGGCACCATAAGGAATGGGAAGGGGAACTCCAAACCTTCCTCTAGCCCCGCATACCACCCCAACTAACCCCTTCAATAACGACACTGACACCGTTCAACTTTTAACCTTTTATTTTGTTGGGTGGTAATCGGCCACAGCTTTATTCAAACGGCAACTATAACCTTGAACCGTGCTCTCCGCCAGCCGCTGGTCTCCCAGCGGGCGGATTCGCCCATTTCTCCTCCAACACCTTTACGCTGCAATAACTAGCCGCCAAGGAGGAGCACCGCCCTCAAACGGGGCTCCGACCACCACCCAACAAAAACATGGCCTGCTCCACCCCATCTTGGATACCTGAAAGGAAGATATCCAAACCTATCTCATTCAGGTGAACCCCATCGGGCCTCATTAATGAGCGGTTATCGCCCTCGAGCTGTCTGTGTCTGACAACCACACCACCCCGGGACCTGACGAAGCGGGAAATACGGGCATTAATCGTCCTTCTACACCTCTCGACTGCCTCCCCACCCTGCCATACCACCCGAGGAACAACCTCAGACCAGACCAGGACCACCTCACGAAAAAACGATGGAAAACGCTCCAAATCGGACCTGATGAGGGCCAACAATTCCACCAGGGGAACAGAACCCATATCGTTCCCCCCAGCATGTAGAACTAAAATAACCGGGCCACTGGCCTGCGAACCGATCTCGACCACTTGAGACAGGAGCTGAGCCCATCGCAAACCCCGGATTCCTCTCCAGGCCACATCCACCTCCCGGAAGCCGAGGGACCTCCCCCCAGGTCGGCAATCAGCTCTCTGCGCCGCCCAGAAAACATATGAATGGCCCACGATCCAAACGGCCGGACGCCCAGGACCTGCAAGAAAAAAGAGTTAGCACCAAGCAAACACCACACAAAAACCACAAGACCTGTAAACAACCATCAAATGGACCAACACAGACAAGTAAAATGCACAGAAACAAAATATAACACTCCCCCCTATCACGTCACTTTTTTTATTTTTTTTTATTTGTTTTTTTATTTTATATCAGCAGGTCCGGTCTAATATACCTAGCAAAACAGGCAGACTTCCACCTGCCAATTCTCATAACCTCCGACTCAGGTAGACCAGCCCTAGCGGCTTCCGTAGCCGCCCCAATACGGAATGAATGAGTACCGAACTCCCTGGGATTCACCCCAACCAACTCCAAACAAGACCTCAAAACTCGGGTAAACTGGAATTTGGTCAAGGGAGAACCGTCCGCATGCGCAAAGAAATTACAGCACTCCGGGCGAACTGAACTATAGCTGCCCACTAACCCAACAGGGCAAGAAATCCCAGATACCGGATATAGCGGAATCCAGGCACCCCTGCCAAACTGGTCCGTCTTAGACCGCCGGACCCGAATCCTCACAGAATCACCACCTAACACTACGTCCTGATAAGAAAGACCCCCTGGCTTTCCACCCGATGGGGCAACTAATTCACCCAACCTCAGGGCCGCAAAGAAGGCTATGCTAAAACTACAAGAAAACAATGCCACCTCAAAAGGCGACGTGCAAACTTCGGGGAGCCCGGACAGTAGCCTACCCAGCAAGTTAAAAGAGATCGGTCTCCGGCTTTCCCGAGAGACGAACTCCTTTCTCCAGCCCCTCATGGCCTGACGGATGACGAACTGCTTAGTGACATCTACCCACCCGCGCAACTTGAAATGAAAGGCGACACCCGCCAGTCGCCGCTGCGCCACCGCTGCCGAAACTCGCGTAGCCCGCAAGCGCAATAACCAATCAATCGTGACCTCCAACCGCAGGTCATCCCGGGAGACCACGTCCCTGTCATTCACCATCCCCCACCACTCAGCCCACGCCTTACCATGCGCCTGCCAAGTAGCCGGGGAAACAGACGATCGAACCAGCGACATCAGCTCCTGTCCACCAGGTCCCACAGGTACGACGGGCATTCCCTGCCCTCCAAATCCGCTCCCGGAAGAAAAGACCTGAAATCCTGCCAACGAAAACGGGAAAGAGCATCAGCAATTTTATTGTCAACACCAGGAACATGACGAGCCCTAAAATAGATATTACACTCAAGGCACCGAAGTACGAGATGCCGGAGCAACGCCAGGACCGGGAGGGAAGAGGAAGACAAAGTATTGACAGCATAAACCACACTCAAATTGTCCGTCCAAAAAGAAACATGCGTATTGGACAACCGGTCCCTCCACAACTCCACTGCCACCACAATCGGGAACAACTCCAATAACGTAAGGTTCTTGCACAAACCATCCACTCGCCATGCGTCAGGCCACTCACCGGCACACCATTCCACCCCCAAAATCGTACCAAAGCCGCAGGACCCGGAAGCATCCGAAAACAGGGACAGTTCAGAGTTAGGGGTAACCACAGACATGTAACAGGTATGACCATTGAAAGAACGTAGAAAAGCCTTCCAGACCCTCAAGTCCTCCTTCAGTGACGCAGTGATACGGATGCGATGACGGGGGGACTGGACACCCCTGGTGGCTAAAGATAAACGGCGGGCAAAAACACGGCCCATGGGCATCACCCTACAAGCAAAGCACAAGAGACCCAAAAGAGACTGCATCTGCAGGAGTGTAACCTTCTTAACTGCCAAAAACCCATCAATTAAATCCAAAAGCTTCTGAAGCTTATCACCCGGTAATCGAAAAACCATATCAACCGTGTCAATCTCAATACCCAGAAACGATAAACACGTGACCGGGCCCTCTGTTTTCTCCACGGAAATCGGAACCCCAAACTGCGCCATCCTCTCCAAAAACAGATTCAGCAATAACAAGCAACCATCACCAGATTCTGGAGAAACAAAAAGAAAGTCATCCAAATAGTGCAAAACAGACGTAGAGCCCGACTCATAACGGATGACCCATTCCAGAAAGGAACCAAACAACTCGAAATAATGACATGAAATGGAACAACCCATAGGGAGACAGGTGTCATAGTAAAACTTACCGTCTACACAGCAACCAAGTAAATGAAAACAATCAGGGTGAACCGGAAGCAGACGGAAAGCTGATTCAATATCCGACTTAGCCAGGAGGGCCCCAGGTCCCGCCTCCCTGACCAACGCAACCGCACGGTCAAAAGAGACATAAGACACCGAGGCGTCCTCCGGACTAATGGCATCATTAACTGACGAACCCTTCGGGTGAGAAAGATGATGAATCAACCTGAACTTACCCGGTTCCTTCTTAGGGACAACGCCCAGCGGAGATACTCGCAAATTAGGGAATGGCAACACATCAAAAGGACCCTTAATCCTACCCAATGAAACCTCCTTAAGGACCTTGTCCCTAAGAACATCCGGCAGCTCCCGAGCCGACTTCAAGTTATCCGAAAAAACCGGAGAACGATTAAGAACAAAAGGGATAAAAAACCCGAAGGAAAAACCAAAACGGAGTTGCGCCGAAGCCTGTTTATTGGGGTACCTGTCTAACCAGGGGCCCATCTCTGCCACGCTCACCGGGGTCCTTAAAACCCCCTTGCTCACACTGTTTAGCTGACCTGACTGCAGGGGCGGGTACATTTATTAGCGGGATGAGGGCCTCCGCAGGCGGAGCACTCATGCTTGAATCTACATAGCCCGGCGAACCTACAGCTTCCTTCGTTAAATAACCAGCAGGACCCGGGGCGGCGGACGGCCACCGATCCATGGGAAGGTGATCCCCCTGAACCAGCGGCCGCCGCTGGAAAGGGGGGGGGCCTCTGCGCAACCATTAACCTCAACCACACATCCGTCGCCTTAACCCCCCACCCCATCTCCGGGTGTAACGCCAACCGCCGCCGAAACTCCTCATCATACCGCCACCAGGCGCTGCCCCCGTGCGATTTATAAGCACTATAAATAATATCCTGATAAACGAACATCTCGGAACATCTCTCAGGATGGCGTTGCCCCATAACACAACCCAAAACGGAAAAAGCCTGCAACCAATTGTTCATGGTCTTGGCCACCCGGGGTCTACGCTCAGAAGGCCTATCCGAAAAACGCCTCTCCTTATCCACTGTGTGTTGGTCAACCGATATGAGGGACCAAACATCCACATACTGGTTAGCCCACACCTTTTCCCTAACCGCTTCCTCCAGGTGGGAACCAAGGAGGCTAACCCCGCAATAACATGAATCCTTGTGAACTCCCGCCAGCACGGGCGCCTGTCTAACGCTAGGAGGAGGGGTTCCCTGAACCTGGGCAGGCGGCTGCAACCGATCTAACAACAACTTCAATAGCTCAGCCGTGCCCGTTTCCCCCGCACCCGCCCCCAACTCACCCACAGAATGGTACTCACCGGAAGAAGAGACAGGAATCACCGGAGCAGCAGGCATCGGAACCTCAGGCTGCACAGACGCCGTAGAAGCCAGGCCACGGACCCTGGATGACCGAGGACGCGACCGCCCAGCGCGACGCGAACGACTCACTCGACCAGACTCCCCCGACGCAGCCATCGACCCTTCAGAGGAGGACGGCGAACGCCATCTGGAGGATCTGGAGCGCCTACTCCGCGCCGAGCCGTCAGACCTGCGGCGGGAGTGACGCCTGCGGGAACCTCGCTGGACGCGTCTCCTGCTCTCCGGGGAGGAGGACGACGAGCTGGATCGCACCCTGCGCTGGCGTGACCCCTGGGGAAGGGAAAGGGGAGGCGGCAGCGGGTAAGCAGGAACCGCAGGGGCAGAAAGGGGGTCCCCCCGCACCCCATTGCCACTATTAGACAGAGGGGCGGCCGCCTCCACAACTGCAGCTGGTGGCAGAGCCCCATCTAACTGCTGCTGCCCTTGGGGAGCATGGGGGGGCAAGGACTGGGAAGCTGGAGGGGTGAGAGGGAGACTCTGAGAGGAGGAGCTGCTGGCCTGACCCCCCATGACTATTCCACCGCTCCAAGCTGCAGTTACACGAGCGGCAGCCGGACGGGACATGTGAGGAGAGGAAACCGGAAGGGGCGGAGCTACCGCCGACTCGGCAGCACAGGGGACCTGCCGGCCAGCATGAGAGACAGCAGCGCCGGCCGGGGCAGTCAGGGTAAGTGGAATTGAAGGGGGGGGACTGTACCCGAACCTAGCGGGGGGGCGGATGTGCCGAGCAGACCGCCGGCCCCCCACCGCAGTATCGGGATCGCCGGGTATTACCTCCGCAGGGGGACACGCCAAGCCAGGGGAGGAGGAAGATAGAGGGGGGCCGAGGCTGCTCAAAAATGAGCGCAGCCATCCCTCACCTCCCTCCGCCAATCTCGCCCTCAAAGCATCCCGCAGAGGGGCATCTGAGGCGGCCATCTTCATGCGGACAGAGCGCAGCACCTACACCACAAAGCGCTTCCGCTCAAAGAGGAAGAGGGAAGGCGGGACAGTGGCATATATGCCCTCCCGGCTGACCGCCCACTCTCCTAACCGGAACCCTACATTAACCCCTGCATGCCCAGGCATAAGAGGAAGAACGTTCTAAAGGGGGGGGGGAACAGGGGGGAGGGGGGGCCCACCAGTCCCTGCCCACCCTCCCTAAGCCGTCGGGTGGCCACCAATGGAAGGGTTATGTCAGTAAGCCAGTGTGGAAGGGCGACAGTCTCAGAGAGTACACCGCAGGCTGCACCAGTGTTGATTAGAAATGGAATATCTTTTACGGCCACCTCCAAAGTTATACTGGGGGAGGGGCCGGCAGGAGGGACGTTGACTGCCATATACTGTGAGAACCCTCCTGACACTGGTTTGCCTGCCTCCTAGACTGAAGGAGGAGGAAAGTCTGACTTCCCCTTTCTTGGTAAGCTTGCCACAGATTGCGACTTCGACAATGGCGTTTGATATGACCAGGCCTGCCACACCCAAAACAGACTCGGGGCAAGGACTGATTGTCTGCACTCATTGCAGCCATTATGGCTTGAGTTCTCCTTGGGGCATTTGCTTCCAACCCTTTTGCTATCTGTTCTAACTGGTCAAAGGGCAAGGACTTCCATTCAGGACGGACTGAAATTAACAGTTTGTTTATTTCTGCCGCAGACCGTCTACTAGGGTATGGGATAGAAGGCGCATGTGGACTGGTTCTTTCAGATTAAATCCCATGTCCTGATAAGTTTGTTTAACCCTCAGTGCAAACTTCTCTATAGATTCTGTCTTATCTTGTGTAATATCTTGGAGTGTAGAGGACTGTTCTGCTAACTTCTCCTTTGCCCACGCTTGCAGTCCATGGATGAAGTGTATTCCAGAATCCTCATCACGGGGGTCAAAATTGGCCCTGTTCAGAGTGGGCTCTTTTATGTGGCCTCGCACTATAGAAGAATAATCTCTTGTTTTGTTTTCTACTATACTCTTTAAATCAGACCATGTGCAGCCATATGTTTGATAAACCTGCTGCATTTTCCTGTAGAAAGTCATGGGATGTGTTTCAGGCTCAGGCAGCATATTCACTATGGTGAACAGCTGTTGTGGTGTGAAAGAAACATATTTGGGTGGTCCGGTGGGTGGTCTTATCTGGCCGAAAGTGTTAACTATAGTTTCATAAGTTTGAGTTCTGTATTCTTTATCTGATCACATAGGGTATCCAGTTGCTCTTGAAAGTTAGTGCTCCTGGGGAACAACCGTCTTATGGTTGTAATTCCTTCTGGAGTCTCATCTGGGGTGCCTTCATATTTCCCACAGGCCCCCCCCCCCCCCCTCCCCGGTGACTGTGCAAAAGATCTTGTATTAAGATTGGAGCTAACTGGTTGTTCACCTACAGGGGTACCAGTACTGTCTGCAAGGTATTGGTCGTCTGCTGACTCTTGTGCCATATTACCAGTTGTCCCTTCTGCCTCACCTTTTTCATCCTTTCCGGCAACCCTGATATTCATAGGTACCTGAGGTGGGGGTTTAACTGTCCCATCTGGATAGACTATGGGATATAATGGAGTAGCTTTTGAGATGGGAGGTTTTGGGCAGAGAGGTATCTCTGGCAGTGGCGTCTCTAGCTTTCAAATTTTGGGGGGGCACACTGGGGGCCAGGACAAAAGTGGGGGGGGGGGGCAGCTATAACAACGATACATTTACACAAGTGTGCTTAGAAATGCTGTAATACTTTACCCAATACCTAAAACCGCAATAGGGAAGAAAAACCCCAATCACTCAGATTTCAACATGTCCTAGCTGCCTGGGGATCTGTGGATGACACTTATGGAGGGGGATCTGTGGATGACACATACCGTTTATAGCATCTTATGCTATGTGTCATCCACAGATCCACCCCATATCAGTGTCATATCGGGATCCCTCTCGCTATAAGGCCCCATTTACACATACGAAATTTGCGTAACGGAATTGCGGACCCATTCATTTCTATAGGGCAGCACGACGTGCTGCCTGATACGGAAATGCGCAATTCCGCTGTTACGGACGTCTGATTGGAGCCTAACAGTGTCATCCACAGAGTGGCACAGATCCCCCCCATTACCGTGTCATCTACAGATCCCCCTCCCTATAACAGTGTCATCTACAGATTCACCCCCCGTAACAGTGTCATGACATCCAAAGACCCCCGATCCCCCTCCCTATAAAACTATAGGAGTATCATCCACAGATCCCTCCCCCCCCTATAACAGTGTAATGACTCATGACATCCACAGACCACAGACCACAGATTACCCTCCCACCGCTCACATTTGAACATGATTTCTCTAAACGGTAAAGTAAACATTGTAATCATCCAGGCTGCACTGACAGTAACTTTAAAGGGGTTCTGCACTTTCATTTAAAGGGGTTGTCCGGGTTCAGAGCTGAACCCGGACATACCCTTATTTTCACCCCGGCAGCCCTCCTGAGCCTGGCATCGGAGCATCTCATGCTCCGATGCGCTCCCGTGCCCTGCGCTAGATTGCGCAGGGCACAGGCTCTTGTGTTTACAATAACACACTGCCGAGCGGTAACTTCCGCCCAGCAGTGTGTTCGGTGACGTCACCGGCTCTGAGGGGCGGGCTTTAGCTCTGCCCTAGCCGTTTTACTGGCTAGGGCAGAGCCAAATCCCGCCCATCAGTGCCGGTGACGTCACCGGGGTTCCTGTCAGCCCCATAGAGAGCCCCGGTACGTCACCGGAACTCAGAAAAATGCCTTTGCCCTGCGCGATTTAGCGCAGGGCAAAGGAGAGCATCGGAGCATGAACTGCTCCGATGCTCATGTCAGGGGGGCTGCCGGGGTGAAAATGGAGGGATGTCCAGGTTCAGCTCTGAACCTGGACAACCCCTTTAACTGATGATCTATACTCTGGATAGATCATCAGCTTCTGATCGGCAGGGGTCAGACACTCAGTACCCCCGCCGATCTGCTGTTTGAAAAGGCAGCGGCGCTCGAGCAGCACCGCGGCCTTCTCACTGTTTACCGCCGGCCCACTGACTGACATCACGACTAGTCTCAACTAGCCTGAGCGCGGCTAAGCTCTGTTCACTTGAATGGAGCTTAGCCGCACCCACGCTAGTTGATACTAGTCGTAACTCGTGACATCACTGGGCCGGCGGTAAACAGTGAGAAGGCCACGGCGCTACTGGAGCACCGGTGCCTTCTCAAGCAGCTCATCGGCGGGGGTCCCGGGTGTCTGACCCCCGCCGATCAGAAGCTGATGATCTATCCAGAGTATAGATCATCAGTTAAATTAAAGTGCAGAACCCCTTTAACTTTTAAATCAGGAAGATTCTGGGGCAGCCGCCAGCCAGCTCTCCTCTCAGACTCTTAGTCAGTCCACTCAGTCACTACTTGTAAGTTGTACCTTATTATTATTAAGTTAACCTGCTACACACCGTCACGACTAGGTCAGGCTCAGTCCAGTCTGTTCGGTATCGGTAGGTTAGGGTAGGGTAGGGCCACACCACGCCACACACTGTCTGTTCTCTAGTCTGGGCCTGGCTGGCTTAAAGGGCTTCTGTCACCCCACTAAAGTCATATTATTATTTTTTTGCCAACTTAAATTCCTTATAATGTGATATATCAATATATAATGCTCTTACTCATTTTGGTTGGCCAGTTTCTTCAAAAAACAGACTTTTATAATATGTAAATTACCTCTCTACCAGCAAGTAGGGCGGCTACTTGCTGGTAGCAGCCGCATCCTCCTTTCATAAAGACGCCCCCTCCTCATGTTGATTGACAGGGCCAGCGAACGCGCTCGTCCTCTGGCTGGCCCTGTCTGCGTTTTAAATCTGGCGCCTGCGCCGTACCTGTCTTCAGTCGGCGAAGGCGCACTGAGAGGAGGACGCTCGCTCGGCCGCTCCTTCCTCAGTGCGCCTGCGCCGGGTGTAGATGTGATGTCATCGGCGAGAGGGACTGACTCACCACAACAAGTTATGAGACAATACTCTGCTTTATTGAGGAAGTTACATTCTTATAAATCCTTATCAGGGCGTTATCTAATAAGCATATTTATGATAGGCTTAATGTTAATGTTCAGTATCACAAGGAAACGTCATTAGTTCTGCAGTTCTGCAATTTGCTATTTATGAATATAAAAGTGAGCAGATTATATGTTATCCTATTGCATACAAGCTTTATACTCATGTACGTAATATACTTGTATAAAAAAAGCAAGCATGTGATTATTTGGTAATTGCAAGACTGAAAAGGGGAAGTAGGGGAGAAGAGGGAGGTGGAGACAGACAAGAGGGAGAGGGAGAGAAATCTTCAATACATTCTGTCACATCGATTCCATAAATTCCATAACAGTTGTACCACCATAAAAGGTACTGGCTTCACGACTACAAGGGACCTTGCCATAGGCACATTAATATGGACCATCAAGGGCCACTTGAACCACCATCTGGCCTGTGTCCCTAACACCAGAGTGTGCCCCAGAGAATTCCTGTGCCATTCTCCTCATCACTTATGCAGTCCTGCCCAGGGACGACGCAACCGTGAATAACCAGAACTGCATTCGCCCTGGCCCACCTAATGCTCACACCGTGACCTCACGTATAATTCCCCTGTTGGTCTGGCTCACTGCAATTGTCACATGTGCCACCTTTAGTCCACCACTGACTCCCCTCCTTCCCTATACTTATATTAGGACTTTAGAACAATGGAATCATTACATAGCACAATGACACAACAAAAAGGGTAAGACTTACCAATGTACACCTAATAATATATCACTGAGGTTGTGGTGCTTTTTCAACCTAACAGGGTCCTGTAGCAAAATTTAAAATGGCCTAGTATGTGTTGGCTCACACCATCATATGACCCCATTTGTGGTCAAAAGTGACAAATTCTTGTTCACCCACTGACTACTCATCATCAGACAGAAGCTTCCTCCTCTCATTGAAGAACACTTGAGCCTTACCTGGTAATCATTTTTAGGATTTTTGGCTCTCATAATACATTCTATAATATTTACTGGTACATTGAGTGCCCTCCTGAAGACACCATCATTTTAGCAAACAAACACATGTGATAGGCCTAACAGTCTTCGTGTAAGAGTAAATATTTGTGGTTTTAGTAAAATAGCTCAAGGCAGACATAATATGAGAAATGTTCCTATTAAGATAATAAACAAAACAAAATCTATGTATTCCTGCTCAAAAATAACTCCACAGGTATATGGTCTCCACAGGTAAAATATACCTTCCTATCTGAATCTGCGGTGACCACTAAGCTTTGTTCACATTTCTTTTTTATATAAACTTTTATTAGGTTAAATCCATAATACAATTTTTCCAAAGAAAAAAAAGGGATGAAAGGAGGAAGAAGCATCAGACAGATTTCTCAATAATATAAACTCCTACTATTCCATAGCACCTCCAAGTTGACCATATCCTCTTCCATTTTTCCTCAATGTTCCTTTGCTTATATAGAATATTTTCAAATCTTTTAACTTTATTCACTACATACACCCACATCTTTAAATTGGGGGACTTCCTAGAGAACCAGTCTTGTGATCATTAATCGAGCCAAAAAGGTTATTCATGTAAGGAGTATCTTGGTGTCCTTAGTACAGTTCACCCCAGAAATATCATTCAATAACTAACATTGTGGACTCAAAGGAATCCTTACCTTTAAATTATGCGTTATAAATTTTTAAACTGAACTCCAATAATTGCTAATCTCACAACACAACCAAAAGATATGCAAGAAATCTGCATCTTGGATGGTTAGAGGATTCCTTACACCCACATTTATTTACCCATAATATATAATCTATGCATAATATTAAACTGAACTACTATGTGATTAAAATTATGTGATATAAATCTTAAATTTTTAATATTTAAATATATATTCCCAATCTATAGTGCCAGTATTAAGGCAATCCACCCCCCATGCTTTTTGACCCAGGGAGACTGACCTATTAAATAGTGACTTAACTAATATCTTATATAGTTGCGAAATCTTCATCTTGCGACTCAGGTTTCCCTTTGTATCTTTAATCAATGTGCATGGTTCAATTATTAACCCCTTAGGGACACAGCCTTATTTCACCTTAAGGACCAGGCCATTTTTTGCAAATCTGACCACTGTCACTTTAAGTGCTGATAACTTTAAAACGCTTTGACTTAGCCAGGCCGTTCTGAGATTGATTTTTCGTCACATATTGTACTTCATGACACTGGTAAAATGAAGTAAAAAAAAAAAAAATTTCTTGCACAAAATAATACCTAATTTACCAAAAATTTGGAAAAATTAGCAAATCTCTAATTTTCAGTTTCTCTACTTCTGTAATACATAGTAATACCCCCAAAAATTGTGATGACTTTACATTCCCCATATGTCTACTTCATGTTTGAATTATTTTGGGAATTATATTTTTTTTTTGGGGGGATGTTATAAGGCTTAGAAATTTAGAAGCAAATCTTGAAATTTTTCAGAAATCCAATTTTTAGGGACCACTACAGGTCTGAAGTCACTTTGCAAGGCTTACATAATAGAAACCACCCAAAAATGACCCCATTCTATAAACTACACCCCTCAAGGTATTCAAAACTGATTTTACAAACTTTGTTAACCCTTTAGGTGTTGTACAAGAGTTATTGGCAAATGGGGATAATATTTGAGAATTTCATTTTTTTGCCTAATTTTCCATTTTAGCCCATTTTTTCCACTAACAAAGCAAGGGTTAACAGCCAAACTGCCGTTTACAGAAACACTATGGGGGATTCAGCCCTCACAACCCCTAGCAGGTGCAGATTGCTATGGCAAAATACAGATACAAACGCAAAAACACAAAATGCAATCGCACTCTGCAACCAGCACTCTGCCCTGGCTTTATGCTGGATGTTGAATAAGGCATTGGTGTACATTTTGGCCAAAGCGTAATAAGCCACTCACCACGTCAAGGTCACCTTAATAAGTGGTCCCTAACACTAGTTCCTACCTTTTATGGGCCATGACAGCCACACAAAGTCCAGGGAGCGCAGGTACAGCATGCACGCCAAGCACACTCTGCTTTGAACCCCGTCCGGTGCCATTACAGCTTTCACCGGATCCAGGGATGCAAGTACCAACATGCATGCTGTGCCCACTATATACTTCTCCTGGAGCCAAATGGCTACTGGTAGGTGCTATATAAGCAGACTCAGTTTTATACTGTCTTTAAAACCAGCCTCCAGGGCAGACTAACTGGTCAGGTGTGCATGACTGCTTGGAGATCGCCACGCCTCCAATATATACTACAAAGAAAAAATATGGGGGATTCAGCCCGCACAACCCAATGCAGGTGCAGATTGCTATGGCGAAATACAGATACAAACGCAAAAACACTAAGTGCAATCGCACTCTGCAACCAGCACTCTGCCCTGCCTTTATGCTGGATGTTGAATAAGGCATTGGTGTACATTTTGGCCAAAATGTACACCATAGTTTTTTCAGTTTTTGGGCGATTATCTTAAGTAGGGCCTCATTTTTTGCGGGATGAGATGACGGTTTGATTGGCACTATTTTTGGGAGCATATGACTTTTTGATCGCTTGCTATTACACTTTTTGTGACGTAAGATGACAACAAATAGCTTTTTTTACACCGTTTTTATCTGTATTTTTTTACGGTGGTCATCTGAGGGGTTAGATCATGTGATACATTTATAGAGTCGATACGGACGCGGCGATACCTAATATGTATAAAAATTTTTATTTATGTAAGTTTTACACAATGATTTCATTTTTGAAACTAAAAAAGATCATGTTTTAGTGTCTCTATAGTCTAAGAGCCATAGTTTTTTCAGTTTTTGGGAGATTATCTTAAGTAGGGTCTCATTTTTTGAGGGATGAGATGTCGGTTTGATTGGCAATATTTTGGGGTGCATATGACTTTTTAATCGCATGCTATTACACTTTTTGTGACATAAGATGACAAAAAATTGCCGGTCGATACAGACGCGTAGATACCTAATATGTATACTTTTTTAAATTTATGTAAGTTTTACACAATGATTTCATTTTTGAAACAAAAAAAATCATGTTTGGGTGTTTCCATAGTCTAAGAGCCATAGTTTTTTCAGTTTATTGGGTGATTATCTTGGGTAGGGTATGATTTTTGCGGGATGAGATGACGGTTTGATTGTTACAATTTTGGCGTGCATGCAACTTTTTTAATCACTTTTATTACCTTTTTTGGGGAAGTAAGGTGGGCAAAATTTCAATTTCATCATAGTTTTTTTATTTTTATGGCGTTCACCGTTCGGGTAAAGTAACATGACCGTTTTATAGATCAGGTCGTTATGGATGCGGCGATACCAAACATGTGTAGGGAATTTAATTTTTTTCATTTTTAATCAGTGATAAATATGTTTTTTGATTTTTACTTTTTTTCACTTTTTTTACTTTTTTTTGACCCAGACCCACTTGGTTCTTGAAGATCCAGTGAGTCTGATGTCTGTATAATACAGTACAGTACTCTATATATATACTGCACTGTATTTTACTTACACTTTGGGCACATGGGAACCTTCCCCGTCTGCCACAACTTCGCAGACGGAGAAGGGTGAGGACGGGGCTGTCTGGGGGCTCTCTCCCTCTCCATAGGGGGGCTGCAAAGGCACAGCAGCCCCCCGATCGGAGAGGGAGCTCACTGCGCTGTTAACCTTTTCCATACAGCGGTCCGTACGGACCGCGTTATGGAAAGGGTTAAATGGCTGACATCGCATCACCGATGTCAGCTATTTATACCAGCCTGCCGCACCGCCTGCCTCCCGCACCGCCCGCAACCCTCCGGCTGCACCATTCGCCCACATAATATCACTCAGGGGTGCTGGGGGAGGTAAAACATATATTTTGGGCATTATAACGTTTCTGATCCCCGCGGAAACTGCAAAAAGCGCATCAAACCGCAGGTCTGAATTGACCTGCGGTTTGTTGCAATCACCGACATGGGGGGTGATCAGGGGCCCCCCCCCCGCGCATTTAGCCTAGGGGCCTGCTCAATGATTTGAGCAGGCACCTTGTTCCGATCACCGCCGGCCGGACGGCAGTGATCGGAACAACACATGACGTACCGGTACGTCATGTGTCCATAAAGGAACCTGTCACCTAGATTTTGGGTATAGAGCTGAGGACATGGGTTGCTAGATGGCCGCTAGCACATCTGCAATACACAGTCCCCATAGCTCTGTGTGCTTTTATTGTGTAAAAAAACATATGCAAATTAACCTGAGATGAGTCCTGTCCCTGACTCATCTCACGTACAGGACTCATCTCAGGTTAATTTGCATATGGATCAAATAGTTTTTTTTACACAATAAAAGCACACAGAGCTATGGAGACTGGGTATTGCGGATGTGCTAGCAGCCATCTTGCAACCCATGTCCTCAGCTCTATACACAAAATCCCGGTGACAGGTTCCCTTTAAGTACCAGGACATCATGACATACCGGTACGTCATGTGTCCAGAAGAGGTTAAACATGATTTTTCCTTAGCATTAACTAGTGCAGACCACAACTGAAAATACCTAAACCAACTTAGAAAACCTAGATTACCTCTTTGTGCCAACTGAGGTAGAGGAAGAATCTCCCCCTTTTCCACCACCTGTATAACATATACAATGTTATTGTTTTTCCAAAAGGGATCTTCCGATAATTCCAAAAGGTTCTTTAAATAAAGATTGTGCCACAGAGGGGTACAAAAAACTGACTCCTTAATCCCCAACCAATTTCTAATAGTGGTCCAAGATTTGGGGAAGAGCAATCTGAACGTCTTATTCCAATGTTTCCCAGTAGTTAATTGTCCAGATTCTAACAAAGTGAACATATTATCATGGGGAGAACCCTCTACCAGGGAGTTACAGAGGGAACTTTTTTCCCACTCATTCCACAACCATAACTGTGCAGCAATAAAATACCCCTTGAAGTATGGAAGATTTAAACCTCCGCCCTCTAAGGGCTTGTACATATATTTCAATTTTAACCTTACTCTCTTCCTTCCCCAAGTTATATCGTTGACAAGTCTCTCAATGAATTTAAAGAACTTGTCTGCGAACCAAATAGGTGAGTTTTTTATAACATCTAGAAATTGAGGTAAAATTGACATTTTCACCTGAGAGATTCTATCTAGAGTTGAGTGGGTACCTGGATGTTCGGGTCCAACGGGTTCGGCCGAACTTCGGAAAAAAGTTTGAGTTCTGGACCCGAACTTGACCCCGAACCCCATTGAAGTCAATGGGGAGCAGAACTTTTGAGCACTAAAATGGATGGAAAAATGTAATGGAAAGGGCTAGAGGGCGGCAAATGGCGTCAAAATGTGGTTAAGAGCATGGCAAGTGCTCTGCAAACAAATGTGGATAGGGAAATGACTTTAAAAATAACAAAATACGTAAAAATAAAAAATAATAATCTTGATCTAGGACGGCCAGGTGTCACGGCTGAGGATGGGGAAAACCCTCAGCCGTGCGATGACAGAAGATGGTAGTCACGACTTGGCCAGAACCACAGAATTAGGGAGCAGGTCACCTCCTATTGCTTCCCTAATCTGACCCTAACTCCTAGCGACATGAGCCGACCTTGAAGGTAGGAGGGCTCATGCTCTGGAACCTCGGATCCCTACTAGCCCTCCGCAGGTCCCTAAGCTAGGAGCTAGGTAGACTACCTGTTCCTCCTGGACATGGAGAAATAGGAGTCTAACGATGGCCAAACTATAAAGACAGTGGAAACAATAACAGTCATATGGCAATGGCAGGTAAGTGCAACTAGTACTAACACTTACCTGCCACAGACACAGAGCCTGGGACCCAAGTATCAGTGCTGCTGTCCACAAACACAAACGACAGAGCACACACACCACACAGGACACCAGGAAACCATACGCTGCAAAGAATAGACATGACACACAAACACATCCTCAAAACATTGTGTATAAACAATACATAACAATTTGTTTATGACCACAAGGGTGGCCCCCACTGGCAGATGTAATTACCAGGAGGGTGTCTCCAGCAAAGCATGGCTGAAGAAAACCTCAGCTTCTGATCTCCAAAGAGGCTTTATAGCCCAAAGTGGCCACACCCACACACAGGAGAGGGAATTAACCCTTCCAACACTAACCAGGGAGTGAAACCACTAAAAGGGGAAGTGTCCAAAAGAAGATCACACTGCAGCTGTTACCGCAGGCAACGACATGGGTGGCAACCATGTCCTGGAAGTCAGCCAGAAGGCCGAGACACTGCCACCACATGTACACATCCAAACCAAACGTTGCCACGGGCAGCCACAGTGAAGGGAAGAGTCACAGTGCACACACAACATAAACTTCGTGCACACCAGACATACAAAGTGCATAACATACACACACACCTAACTGAGAGGTTGCTAGGTGCAACCGCATGTACATTGCCGCAAGCTGCCTAGCACCAGCTCAGGCTGCTCTACTGCGACAATACAAAATAACTTGTTGCCCGCGGCAACCACAAGTAAGGCAGCACACTAGCGGCCCTCATCTGTGGTTGAACACCCAATAACAAACCGCAGGCAACAGCCTGCGGTTCAGGAGTCACGACCATGACCATGGCCGTGACACCAGGTCCATATGGAGTAGAAGATTGAGGAGGCAGTGGATGTGGCGGTGTAGGTGGAAGCGGCGGTGAAGGAGGAGGTAGCCTACACTGGTTTTTGGTTTGAAATTTTATTTTTAAAATTAGGGTACACCCAAAAACATTGGGAAATATAACCTGTTATAACACCCTCCAGTCAAGCAAAACACTGGCTGTAGGGCAGGCCAGCACCTCCAAGGGGTAAAGGGCAAGCTCAGGCCATGTGCCCAATTTGGAGACCCAGAAGTTGCAGGGGCTGACCCCTGTCAGTCAGTTCGTGTAGGCGTGTGCACACTTACTGCACCCCCATGTCGCACGTCCCCGTGATGTTCACGATCCAATTTGATATCTGTTCTACCAACTTTCGATATTCTTTTATGCGCCTACCATGGTGATCACGGGTGGCGGGGAATCAGGATTTCTGGCCAGAGAGGGAGCGTGAGAAAGAGAGACCACATGCAAGGGAGGATTCATTTTTTCAAATTTAAAATTAGAGTTGAAATATTGGGAGAAATTATTAAAGCATAAAAGTGTGACAACTTTTCAAAGTTTAAGCATTGAATGAAAGGATGTGGTGCGCATTAACACATTCAGGACCTTGGACGAGTATACTCGTCCTGGAACACCGGTACTTTGCGTTCCAGGACGAGTATACTCGTCCTGGCATTAAACTGTCACCATGTCTGCAGACATGGTGACAGCGCTGAGTGCCGACTGTTACACACAGCTAGGCACCCAGGGTCAATGCCGGG
Source organism: Bufo gargarizans (assembly GCF_014858855.1). Taxonomy (NCBI): domain Eukaryota; kingdom Metazoa; phylum Chordata; class Amphibia; order Anura; family Bufonidae; genus Bufo; species Bufo gargarizans. The sequence goes on along the minus strand of NW_025334788.1, from coordinate 210,715 downwards.
GGGGTCCTGTGACCCCCCCCCTCCCCCCCCGTATCGGCGATCGCTGCAAACCGCAGGTCAATTCAGACCTGCGGTTTGCAGCGCTTTCTGTAGTTTCTGATCCCTGCGGTCCCTGACCAATGGCCAAAGTAAAAAAAAAAGTTAACCCCCCCCCCCCCCCCCCCCTCACCCCTGAATGATTTTATGTCGGCGGGATGCAGGGATGCGGGTTGTGGGCGGTGCGGGCGTTTGCGGGCGGTGCGGCAGGCGGGATCGCGATCCCCCACCCGCCTCCCCCTGAATTTTCATTGGTGGTCAGTGGTATACCAGAGTGTCAGCACATTGCTGACACTCTGGTATAAATGGCTGGCATCGCTGCGATGTCAGCCGTTTCACCCTTTCTAGCTACCATGGGGTATAGACTTCTGGGAAGGCACACTCTTTTCCCTTGAGTCCATAGTCCGTTTTCTTCCTTGATAGCAGCTTCTTTCTTCCAAGTCCCTTTTTCACCTGGGGTGGCCTGTTCCTGCATTTTCTTCAGCAGGTCCCACGTAACAAGTTCTTCAGTGGATTCTTCAGTGACCGACATCACTGGGGAGGGCAATGTCACATCGTATAGCTGCCTTTTTTGCAGCCTGATCAGCTAGGGCGTCTGCCTTTGCATGAGCCTTTTTTTTTACAACTGCCACCTGATCTGGCAGCAATACGGCTCCCATAAGGGTTGATACTGCCCTAGCATTTTTTATGGGGGTTCCAGCAGCTGTTAGAAAGTCACGTGCCTTCCATATGGCTCCAAAGTCGTGGACCACTCCATGGGTGTATCTTGAGTCAGTATAGATGTTGGCTGTGGATTCTTTACCCATAGTACATGCTTCTGCTAGAGCCAGTAGTTCAGCCTCCTGAGCCGATTGATGTGGGCTCAGTTTCTTGGCACATAGGACTTCAAATTCACTGGTGACTGCCATGCCAGTATGAAACCTTCCTTTGTCATTGGCACACATGGAGCCGTCCACAAATAGGATCCACTGTGGATTTGCCAGTGGAGTTTCACTGATATTGGGCGGAGTCCCTACTTCAGCTTCCTTCAGTTCTAGGCAGTCATGGTCTGTGTTTTCATAGGATGAGTTCCTTGTTGTCCAGAGTTCTTCTTCTTGTAAGTCCTCTTCTGCCCGCATGTCTATGAAATCCAGTTCTTTTTTCCTCCCATTCATCCCACTCCCCTCTTGGAAGAGGAAGTAGGGCTGTGGGATTTATTATATGACACCTTTGGATTGTAATATTATCTGGGAGCAGGAGGCTGCACTGGAGTCTAAGGTGACACAAAGTTGTAAGATGTTTTGGTTGTGTTTGTTGCAATATGGCAGATATATCATGTGGAGCCAAGATTTTAAGTAGATGACCTAACGCAATATCAGATGTAGTGTCAAGGAGCAGGCTAGCTGCATGGACAGCCTTGACACAAGAAGGAGCAGCTCGATCCACAGGGTCTAATCTTTTGGAATAGTGTCCTATAGGGCGATTTCGGCCACCATGTGCTTGGGTGAGGACTCCAGTGGCATGGCCTTTCTTCTCCATAATGTACAATTTAATGGACAGGCTGTAATTCGGAATGCCTAGTGCAGGAGCAGCTGATATGACCTTTTTTAGTTCACAAAATGACTGGTGTGCTTCAGGCGTGAGAGTAAAGGGTTTAGAAGCATCACATGGAATACAGTCATATAATGGCTGCATGAGGATTCTAGCATCTTGGATCCAGGGTCTTCAATATGACATGAGAACTAGGAAAGTCTGCAGTTGGCTGGGGTCTCGGGAATTTGAATGTTCGTGATAGTTTTAAGTCTGGCCTCAGTCAGATGTTTACAACCTTTGGAAATGCAGTGTCCAAGAAATACAACCTTGGGGAGGCAAAATTGAAGCTTACTCCTAGAAACTTTGCAGCCTACTGTGGATAGGAAATGGAGAAGGGAAATGGACATTTTCAGGGCCACTTCCTGTGAAGGGGCACACAGCAGAAGGTCATCGACATATTGTAATAGCTCCACTTGTGGGTATTCAGCTTGCCATGGTGTGAGCACCATTGACATGGCTTTTGTGAAACAAGAAGGACTATACTGTGCTCCCTGTGGTTACACTGTCCATGTATATTGATGATTCAGATGTGTAAAAGCAAACAAGTATTGTGAGTCAGGGTGTAGAGGGACTAAGAAGAATGCATTTGTAAGGTCTACGACAGTGAACATTTCATCTGTTGGTGGAATGCCTGAGAGTAGTGTGTGTGGATTGGGCACCACCGGGGTGTCTAAGGTGGTGCACTCATTAACCACCCGTAGGTCATGGACCATCCTATACACAGGGGGTTGACCTTTTATTCTCTTTTTCCTAATGGGGTACAATGGAGAATTACAGGGAGAGGACGTTAGCTTAACTGCTCCATTTTCCAAAAAGTCTTTGACCTGATGTGAGATAGCATCTTGTTGGGCACTAGACAGTAGGTATTGAGCCTTATAGGACAACACATTATGATTTTTGAGAGTTACCACTACTGGAAGCCTACCAATATCTGCAGATCCTTTTGCCCATAAACTAGGTGGTAATTGATCAAGCTCAGGGGCTTCAGCTCCTGAGCTGTCCTTAACCTCTGCCTGTACTGTCTGCAAAGCCATGAGTGCACAAGTTTGTTCAGGATTTAGGCCGGTGGAGAGAGTAACAGTGCCGTCTTTGTGGAATTGTATATTGGCCTGTAAGAAATCGGCTTCAAGTAAATTGAGGGGGCAGGTGCTACTTACAACAAATTGGGATAAAGTTCCCAGAGGCAAGTGTAGCTGAGGACTGCAACTTGATACCTCTAAGGATTTGGTGGTGGGGTTATGTTGGAAAACACCTTCAAGTCCATAGCATGGAAGGGTTATGTCAGTAAGCCAGTGTGGAAGGGCGACAGTCTCAGAGAGTACACCGCGGGCTGCACCAGTGTCAATTAGAAATGGAATGTCTTTTGCGGCCACCTCCAAAGTTTTACTGGGGGAGGGGCCGGCAGGAGGGGCGGTGACTGCCATATACTGTGAGAACCCTCCTGACACTGGTTTGCCTGCCTCCTAGACTGAAGGAGGAGGAGGAAAGTCTGACTGTTGTTGACTTCCCCTTTCTTGGTAATCTTGCCACAGATGCCGACTTCGACAATGGCGTTTGATATGACCTGGCATGCCACACTCAAAACAGACTCGGGGCAAGGACTGATTGTCTGCACTCATTACAGCCATTATGGCTTGAGTTCTCCTTGGGGCATTTGCTTCCAACCCGTTTGCTATCTGTTCTAACTGGTCAAAGGGCAAGGACTTCCATTCAGGACGGACTGAAATTAACAGTTTGTTTATTTCTGGGCGCAAATCGTCTACTAGGGTATGGTATAGAAAGCGCATGTGGACTGGTACTTTCAGATTAAATCCCATGTCCTGATAAGTTTGTTTACCCCTCAGTGCAAACTTCTCTATAGATTCTGTCTGATCTTGTGAAATATCTTGGAGTGTAGAGGACTGTTCTGCTAACTTCTCCTTTGCCCACGCTTGCAGTCCATGGATGAAGTGTATTCCAGAATCCTCATCACGGGGGTCAAAATTGGCCCTGTTCAAAGTGGGCTTTTTTATGTGGTCTCGCACTATAGAGGAATAATCTCTTGTTTTGTTTTCTACTATACTCTTTAAATCAGACCATGTGCAGCCATATGTTTGATATACCTGCTGCATTTTCCTGTAGAAAGGCATGGGATGTGTTTCTGGGTCAGGCAGCATATTCACTATGGTGAACAGCTGTTGTGGTGTGAAATAAACATATTTGGGTGGTCCGGTGGGTGGTCTTATCTGGCCGAAAGTGTTAACTATAGTTTCATGAGTTCTGTATTCTTTATCTGATCACGTAGGGTATCCAGTTGCTCTTGAAACTTAGTGCTCCGGGGGAACAACCGTCTTATGGTTGTAATTCCTTCTGGAGTCTCATCTGGGGTGCCTTCATATTTCCCACAGGCCCCCCCCCCCCCCCCCCCCCCGGTGACTGTGCAAAAGATCTTGTATTAAGATTGGAGCTAACTGGTTGTTCACCTACAGGGGTACCAGTATTGGTCGTCTGCTGACTCTTGTGCCATATTACTAGTTGTCCCTTCTGCCTCACCTTTTTCATCCTTTCCGGCAACCCTGATATTCATAGGTACCTGATGTGGGGGTTTAACTGTCCCATCTGGATAGACTATGGGATATAATGGAGTAGCTTTTGAGATGGGAGGTTTTGGGTAGAGAGGTATCTCTGGCAGTGGCGTCTCTAGCTTTCAAATTTTGGGGGGGCACACTGGGGGCCAGGACAAAAGTGGGGGGGCAGCTATAACAACGATACATTTACACAAGTGTGCTTAGAAATGCTGTGATACTTTACCCAATACCTAAAACCGCAATAGGGAAGAAAAACCCCAATCACTCAGATTTCAACATGTCCTAGCTGCCTGGGGATCTGTGGATGACACTTATGGAGGGGGATCTGTGGATGACACATACCGTTTATAGCATCTTATGCTATGTGTCATCCACAGATCCACCCCATATCAGTGTCATATCGGGATCCCTCTCGCTATAAGGCCCCATTTACACATACGAAATTTGCGTAACGGAATTGCGGACCCATTTATTTCTATAGGGCAGCACGACGTGCTGCCTGATACGGAAATGCGCAATTCCGCTGTTATCTACAGATCCCCCTCCCTATAACAGTGTCATCTACAGATTCACCCCCCGAAACAGTGTCATGACATCCAAAGACCCCCGATCCCCCTCCCTATAAAACTATAGGAGTATCATCCACAGATCCCTCCCCCCCTATAACAGTGTAATGACTCATGACATCCACAGACCACAGATCACCCTCCCCTATAACAGTGTAATGACTCATGACATCCACAGACCACAGATCACCCTCCCACCGCTCACATTTGAACATGATTTCTCTAAACGGTAAAGTAAACACTGTAATCATCCAGGCTGCACTGACAGTAACTTTAAAGGGGTTCTGCACTTTCATTTAACTGATGATCTATACTCTGGATAGATCATCAGCTTCTGATCGGCAGGGGTCAGACACTCAGTACCCCCGCCGATCTGCTGTTTGAAAAGGCAGCGGCGCTCGAGCAGCAGCGCGGCCTTCTCACTGTTTACCGCCGGCCCACTGACTGACATCACGACTAGTCTCAACTAGCCTGAGCGCGGCTAAGCTCTGTTCACTTGAATGGAGCTTAGCCGCACCCACGCTAGTTGATACTAGTCGTAACTCGTGACATTACTGGGCCGGCGGTAAACAGTGAGAAGGCCACGGCGCTACTGGAGCACCGGTGCCTTCTCAAGCAACTGATCGGCGGGGGTCCCGGGTGTCTGACCCCCGCCGATCAGAAGCTGATGATCTATCCAGAGTATAGATCATCAGTTAAATTAAAGTGCAGAACCCCTTTAACTTTTAAATCAGGAAGATTCTGGGGCAGCCGCCAGCCAGCTCTCCTCTCAGACTCTTAGTCAGTCCACTCAGTCACTACTTGTAAGTTGTACCTTATTATTATTAAGTTAACCTGCTACACACCGTCACGACTAGGTCAGGCTCAGTCCAGTCTGTTTGGTATCGGTAGGTTAGGGTAGGGCCACGCCACGCCACGCCACACACTGTCTGTTCTCTAGTCTGGGCCTGGCTGGCTTAAAGGGCTTCTGTCACCCCACTAAAGTCATATTATTTTTTTTTGCCAACTTAAATTCCTTATAATGTGATATATCTATATGTAATGCTCTTACTCATTTTGGTTGGGCAGTTTCTTCAAAAAACTGACTTTTATAATATGTAAATTACCTCTCTACCAGCAAGTAGGGTGGCTACTTGCTGGTAGCAGCCGCATCCTCCTTTCATAAAGACACCCCCTCCTCATGTTGATTGACAGGGCCAGCGAACGCGCTCGTCCTCTGGCTGGCCCTGTCTGCGTTTTAAATCTGGCGCCTGCGCCGTACCTGTCTTCAGTCGGTGCAGGCGCACTGAGAGGAGGACGCTCGCTCGGCCGCTCCTTCCTCAGTGCGCCTGCGCCGGGTGTAGATGTGACGTCATCGGCGAGAGGGACTGACTCACCACAACAAGTTATGAGACAATACTCTGCTTTATTGAGGAAGTTACATTCTTATAAACCCTGATCAGGGCGTTATCTAATAAGCATATTTATGATAGGCTTAATGTTAATGTTCAGTATCACAAGGAAACGTACTTAGTTCTGCAGTTCTGCAATTTGCTATATATGGATATAAAAGTGCGCAGATTATATGTTATCCTATTGCATACAAGCTTTATACTCATGTACGTAATATACTTGTATAAAAAAAGCAAGCATGTGATTATTTGGTAATTGCAAGACTGAAAAGGGGAAGTAGGGGAGAAGAGGGAGGGGGAGACAGACAAGAGGGAGAGGGAGAGAAATCTTCAATACATTCTGTCACATCGATTCCATAAATTCCATAACAGTTGTACCACCATAAAAGGTACTGGCTTCACGACTACAAGGGACCTTGCCATAGGCACATTAATATGGACCATCAAGGGCACCTCGAACCACCATCTGGCCTGTGTCCCTTACACCAGAGTGTGCCCCAGAGAATTCCTGTGCCATTCTCCTCATCACTTATGCAGTCCTGCCCAGGGACGACGCAACCGTGAATAACCAGAACTGCATTCGCCCTGGCCCACCTAATGCTCACACCGTGACCTCACGTATAATTCCCCTGTTGGTCTGGCTCACTGCAATTGTCACATGTGCCACCTTTAGTCCACCACTGACTCCCCTCCTTCCCTATACTTATATTAGGACTTTAGAACAATGGAATCATTACATAGCACAATGACACAACGAAAAGGGTAAGACTTACCAATGTACACCTAATAATATATCACTGAGGTTGCGGTATTTTACCAACCTAACAGGGTCCTGTAGCAAAATTTAAAATGGCCTAGTATGTGTTGGCTCACACCATCATATGACCCCATTTATGGTCAAAAGTGACAAATTCTTGTTCACCCACTGACTGCTCATCATCAGACAGAAGCTTCCTCCTCTCATTGAGGAACACTTGAGCCTTACCTGGTAATCATTTTTAGGATTTTTGGCTCTCATAATACATTCTATAATATTTACTGGTACATTGAGTGCCCTCCTGAAGACACCATCATTTTAGCAAACAAACACATGTGATAGGCCTAACAGTCTTCGTGTAAGAGTAAATATGTGTGGTTTTAGTAAAATAGCTCAAGGCAGACATAATATGAGAAATGTTCCTATTAAGATGATAAACAAAACAAAATCTATGTATTCCTGCTCAAAAATAACTCCACAGGTATATGGTCTCCACAGGTAAAATATACCTTCCTATCTGAATCTGCGGTGACCACTAAGCTTTGTTCACATTTTTTTTAATATAAACTTTTATTAGGTTAAATCCATAATACAATTTTTCCAAAGAAAAAAAAAGGGATGAAAGGAGGAAGAAGCATCAGACAGATTTCTCAATAATATAAACTCCTACTATTCCATAGCACCTCCAAGTTGACTATATCCTCTTCCATTTTTCCTCAATGTTCCTTTGCTTATATAGAATATTTTCAAATCTTTTAACTTTAATCACTACATACACCCACATCTTTAAATTGGGGGACTTCCTAGAGAACCAGTCTTGTGATCATTAATCGAGCCAAAAAGGTTATTCTCTTAAGGAGTATCTTGGTGTCCTTAGTGCAGTTCACCCCAGAAAAATCATTAAATCATTCAATAACTAATATTGTGGACTCAAAGGAATCCTTACCTTTAACTTATGCTTTATTCATTTTTAAACTGAACTCCAATAATTGCTAATCTCACAACACAACCAAAACATATGCAAGAAATCTGCATCTTGGATGGTTAGAGGATTCCTTACACCCACATTTATTTAACCATAATATATAATCTATGCATAATATTAAACTGAACTACTATGTGATTAAAATTATGTGATATAAATCTTAAATTTTTAATATTTAAATATATATTCCCAATCTATAGTGCCAGTATTAAGGCAATCCACCCCCCATGCTTTTTGACCCAGGGAGACTGACCTATTAAATAGTGACTTAACTAATATCTTATATAGTTGTGAAATCTTCATCTTGCGACTCTTGCGTATCTTCAATCAATGTGCATGGTGCAATTATTAACCCCTTAGGGACAGAGCCTTATTTCACCTTAAGGACCAGGCCATTTTTTGCAAATCTGACCACTGTCACTTTAAGTGCTGATAACTTTAAAACGCTTTGACTTAGCCAGGCCATTCTGAGATTGATTTTTCGTCACATATTGTACTTCATGACACTGGTAAAATTAAGTAAGAAAAATAAAAAAATTCTTGCACAAAATAATACCTAATTTACCAAAAATTTGGAAAAATTAGCAAATTTCAAAGTTTCAGTTTGTCTACTTCTGTAATACATAGTAATACCACCAAAAATTGTGATGACTTTACATTCCCCATATGTCTACTTCATGTTTGAATTATTTTGGGAATGATATTTAATTTTTTGGGGATGTTATAAGGCTTAGAAGTTTAGAAGCAAATCTTGAAATTTTTCAGAAATCCAATTTTTAGGGACCACTACAGGTCTCAAGTCACTTTGCAAGGCTTACATAATAGAAACCACCCAAAAATGACCCCATTCTATAAACTACACCCCTCAAGGTATTCAAAACTGATTTTACAAACGTCATTAACCCTTTAGGTGTTACACAAGAGTTATTGGCAAATGGGGATGAAATTTGAGAATTTAATTTTTTTGCCTAATTTTCCATTTTAACCCATTTTTTCCACTAACAAAGCAAGATTTAACAGCCAAACAAGACTGTCGTTTACAGAAACACCCCATATGTGGCCGTAAACTACTGTACGGCCACACAGCAGGGCGTGGAGTGAAAGGTGCGCCGTTTTGTTTTTGGAAGGCAGATTTTGCTGGACTGGTTTATTTACACCATGTCCCATTTGAAGCCCTCTGATGAACCCCTAGAGTAGAAACTCCATGAAAGTGACCCCATCTAAGAAACTACACCCCTCAAGGTATTCAAAACTGATTTTACAAACTTTGTTAACCCTTTAGGTGTTGCACAAGATTTAATGGAAAATAGAGATACAATTTCCAAATTTCACTTTTTTGGCAGATTTTCCATTTTAATATTTTTTTTCCAGTTGCAAAGCAAGGGTTAACAGCCAAACAAAACTCATTATTTATGGCCCTAATTCTGTAGTTTACAGAAACACCCCATATGTGGTCGTAAAACTGCTGTACGGGCACACGGCAGGGTGTAGAAGGAAAGGAATGCCATACGGTTTTTAGAAGGCAGATTTTGCTGGACTGGTTTTTTTGACACCATGTCCCATTTGAAGCCCCCCTGATGCACCCCTAGACAGTGGCGTACATACCAGGGTCGCAGGGGTCGCAGTTACAAACGGGCCCGGCACTCCAGGGGGCCCGGACGCCTGTGGACTCACCCTAGGCTGCTGGCAGGGCTCCCGCTGTACTCACATGTAATGGAGCGCTCTGATGAGGCCCGACATGAAGTACAGTGGCAATTTCGGGCCCCATCAGAGCGCTCCATGCCACCATTACATGTATAATATGGGGGTGGGGGCCGGAGGGTCAAGTAAGAAGGGGGGGAAGGCACTCACTCACACCCGGCCGGCAGTTCCGTTTCTATAGTGAAGCAGGGAAACCTCTCTGCTCCCTGCTTCACTGATCTTCAGAGCTCTGGAGCTCCCCCTGCTGGCCAGAGATCGGGCTGCTGGCTGTGAAAGGAGACCTGAAAGCCCAGCAATCTGCCTCCTCTCATCAGGGAAGAAGGTAAGTATGTGTATTTTTTTTTCTAACGCTGGAGACTGGGGGCAGAGGGGCAGGGTGGGTGGGTTGATGGGAACAACTAGAGTGAGGGGGCGCAAAAGTTGGCATCTCTACTGAGGGGAACCTAATCTGCCATAACTCATTTGAGAGGGCACCTAATGTGGCATAACTACTGTGAGGGGGGCACATATAAAGGCATAACTATGAGGGGGCACATATGAAGGCATAACTACTGTGACAGTGCATGTAATCTGGCATAACCAATGTGAGGGGCACATATGTGGGCATATCTAATGTGAGGGGCACATAATCTGGCATAACCACTCTGAGGGGACACATATCTGGGCATATTTACTTTGAGGGGACACATAACCGGGCATAAATACTGTGAAGGGGCACATAATCTCGCATTATTACTGTGAGAGGACACATAATCTGGCATAACCACTCTGAGGGGGCACATATCTGGGCATATCTACTTTGAGGGGGCACATATCTGGGCATAAATACTGTGAGGGGCACATAATCTGGCATTACTACTGTGAGGGGCATATAATCTGGCGTTACTAGGTGAGGGGCACATAGTCTGGCATTAATACTGTGAAGGGACACATAATCTGGCATAACCACTTTGAGGGGGCACATATCTGGGCATAACTACTGTAAGGGGACACATATTTGGCATAACTACTATGAGGAGGCACATATCTGGGCATAATTACTGTGACAGGAGGGGCAGTCACCATCCCTTCCTTATGTGATTATTCTTTTTTTCTCACCACAGGGACCCTGTTCTGGTTCCAGCGGACATCACGCCAATACCAGCGACACCCTGGATGAGGTAGGACCAGATTTTATTAGGACTGGGTGAGTGTAGCCATGCATTGGGCTTAGGGCTCTTTAACACGAGCGGATCCCGTGCGGGTAATCCAGTGCGTGAAAGACAGACAAACCCCGTTCCGGACAGCAGAGACACGGAGCATTAACATGATTGGCAATGCTCTGTGCCTCTCTGTGATCTTTTTACTACAAAATCACAGAGACATAAAAGTGTCACCGTGATTTTGTAGTAAAAAGATCACAGTCAATCATGTTACTGCTCCATGTCTCTGCTGTCCAGAATAGGGCTTGGCACTCAGTCACGCAGAGGATTACCTGCACGGAAAGAACCCTTAGTAAGAAAATCTGCCGGTTCTTTGTAAAAATGTTTGCACTGTGGCCCATTACACTATAGTTACAACACTAGTAGGGGAGGTAGTGGGGGCGGCTTGGAGGCAGGTTGGGGGGGGCGACGGGGAGGGGGCCCCATAGATCAGTTTCGCACCGGGGCCCCATGGATTGTGTGTACGCCACTGCCCCTAGAGTAGAAACTCTAAAAAAGTGACCCCATTTTAGAAACTACGGGATAGGGTGGCAGTTTTGTTGGTACTAGTTTAGGGTACATATGATTTTTGGTTGTTCTATATTACACTTTTTGTGCGGCAAGGTAACAAGAAATTGCTTTTTTGGCACCGTTTTTTTTTTGTTATTTACAACATTCATCTGATAGGTTAGATCATGTGGTAATTTTATAGAACAGGTTGTCACGGACACGGCGATACCTAATATGTATAAAACATTTTTATTTATGTAAGTTTTACACAATGATAGTTTTAGTGTCTCCATAGTCTAAGAGCCATAGTTTTTTCAGTTTTTGGACGATTATCTTAAGTAGGGTCTCATTTTTTGCGGGATGAGATGACGGTTTGATTGGCACATATGGGGTGCATCTGACTTTTTGATCGCTTGCTATTACACTTTTTGTGACGTAAGATGACAAAAAATGGCTTTTTTTACACCGTTTTTATTTGTATTTTTTTACGGTGGTCATCTGAGGGGTTAGGTCATGTGATATTTTTATAGAGCCAGGTGATACGGACGCGGAGATACCTAATATGTATACTTTTTTTATTTTATGCAAGTTTTACACAATGATTTCATTTTCGAAACAAAAAAAATTATGTTTTAGTGTTTCCATAGTCTAAGAGCAATAGTTTTTTCAGTTTTACGGCAATTATCTTAAGTAGGGTCTCATTTTTTGCGGGATGAGATGACAGTTTGATTGGCAATATTTTGGGGTGCATATGACTTTTTGATCGCATGCTTTTATACTTTTTGTGACATAAGATGACAAAAAATTGCTTTTTTTACATCGTTTTTATTTATATTTTTTTACGGTGGTTGTCTGAGGGGTTAGGTCATGTGATATTTTTTATATAGCCGGTCGATACGGACACGGCGATACTTACGATGTATACTTTTTTTAAAATTATGTAAGTTTTACACAATGATTTCAATTTTGAAACAAAAAAAATCATGTTTTAGTGTTTCCATAGTCTAAGAGCCATAGTTTTTTCAGTTTTTGGGCGATTATCTTGGGTAGGGTATGATTTTTGCGGGATGAGATGACGGTTTGATTGTTACAATTTTGACGTACATGCAACTTTTTTAATCACTTTTATTACCTTTTTGGGGAAGTAAGGTGGGCAAAATTTAAATTTCATCATAGTTTTTTTATTTTTATGGCGTTCACCGTTCAGGTAAAGTAACATGACCATTTTAGATCAGGTCGTTACAGACGCGGCGATACCAAACATGTGTAGGGAATTTTATTTTTTTCATTTTTAATTAGTGATAAATGTGTTTTTTGATTTTTACTTTTTTAAACTTTTTTTTTTACCCAGACCCACTTGGTCAGCCATTTATACCAGGGTGCCAGCAATGTGCTGGCACCCTGGTATACCCACTGTACACCAACGATTATTCAATGGGAGGCGGGCGGGGGATCGCAATCCCGCCTGCCGCACCGCCCTCAACCCTCCCCCTACACCACCCGCCCACATAATATCACTCAGGGGTGCAGGGGGAGGTAAAACATATATTTTGGGCATTATAAAGTTTCCGATCCCCGCGGTCAGGGACCGCGGGGGATCAGAAACTGCAAAAAGCGCATCAAACCGCAGGTCTGAATTGACCTGCGGTTTGTTGCAATCGCCGACATGGGGGTTTACGGGACCCCCCCCCCCCCCCCACGCATTTAGCCTAGGTGCCTGCTCAATGATTTGAGCAGGCACCTTGTTCCGATCACCGCCGGCCTGGCGGCAGTGATCGGAACAACACATGACGTACCGGTACGTCATGTGTCCTTAAGTACCAGGACATCATGACGTACCGGTACGTCATGTGTCCTGAAGAGGTTAAACATGATTTTTCCTTAGCATTAACTAGTGCAGACCACAACTAAAAATACCTAAACCAACTTAGAAAACCTAGATTACCTCTTTGTGCCAACTGAGGTAGAGGAAGAATCTCCCCCTTTTCCACCACCTGTATAACATATACAATGTTATTGTTTTTCCAAATGGGATCTTCCGATAATTCCAAAAGGTTCTTTAAATAAACATTGTGCCACAGAGGGGTACAAAAAACTGACTCCTTAATCCCCAACCAATTTCTAATAGTGGTCCAAGATTTGGGGAAGAGCAATCTGAACGTCTTATTCCAATGTTTCCCAGTAGTTAATTGTCCAGATTCTAACAAAGTGAACATATTATCATGGGGAGAACCCTCTACCAGGGACTTACAGAGGAAACTTTTTTCCCACTCATTTCACAACCATAACTGTGCAGCAATAAAATACCCCTTGAAGTATGGAAGATTTAAACCTCCACCCTCTAAGGGCTTGTACATATATTCCAATTTTAACCTTACTCTCTTCCTTCCCCAAGTTATATCGTTGACAAGTCTCTCAATTAATTTAAAGAACTTGTCTGCGATCCAAATAGGTGAGTTTTTTTATAACATGTGTAAGGCCGATTCATTGGCCTGTATTTGTGGGAGGGGCTTGGTTGCCTACTTCAACGGCCAGTGCCCTCCCACAAATCGTACGACGTGCAGAGTTTTGCAGGAAGCGTGCGCTCGTACCTGGCATCTTTGTCTTCAGCAGGCAGGTGAGTGGAGTCCGGTCGGCTGGCCCCTAGGTGAGTGGGGCTATGCTCCGGACCGCGTCGCTTCTTTTCCTCCAGGCTGGGGGCGGACCGCACGGAGGCCAGGCTCCCTCATGCACCATGTCTGGCCGTCATTCAGGGGGAAGGGGGGCGGCGGCGGAGCCGCGGCGGTATCTGCGCCCCCCTCCGCCCCCCGTCCACACAGGGATCCCGAACACTGCCCAGCTCCGGCGGGGGGGCGGAGCCACGGCGGGGGGGGGCGGAGCCACGACGGTGACGAGCTCCCCTCCTCCCCTCCACACTGGGCTCCCGAACAGTGCCTTCCTCCGGCGGGGGGGCGGAGCCTCGGCGGGGGGGCGGAGCTACGATGATGCCGAGCTCCCCTCCTCCCGTCCACACAGGGTTCACTGCCCTCCTCCGGCGGGGGGCGGAGCCTCGGCGGGGGGGGCGGAGCTACGATGATGCCGAGCTCCCCTCCTCCCGTCCACACAGGGTTTCCTAACACTGCCCTCCTCCGGCGGGGGGGAGGAGCCACGGCGGGGGGCGGAGCCACGACGGTGGCGGAGCTCCCCTCCTTCCCCGCTTACAGGTCCACCACGTTCCACTTCACCAGCGGGGGGCGGGACACTCGATGGAGCAGGGGCCCCCCCCCCCACCCCTCCGATCTGGCCAGCGTCGCACTACCTCCCCACGTGGTGGGCGGGCTCAGCCGGCGGTGGGTCGGCCCCCAGATGAGGGGGGGCGCCCCCGCACTGAGCGCCCTGCCAGGGAGCGAGTGCGGCGCCACGGGGCCACAGTTTATCCGGATAAGGGGGGGGCTAGGTCACATGAGGCCTCCCCCCTGTCCCGGCTCCTAGATGCCAGGGGGCTGCGCCGTTTCCCCACGTGGTGGGTGTGCCCAGCCGGCGGCGGGTCGGCCCCTCGAGAAAGGGGGGCACCCCTGCACTGGGCACCCTGCCAGGGAGCGGCGTGACCCCCCACGCGGCTCGTCTCAACCGGTGAAGGGTGGGGGCCGGCTCATATAAGGCCCCCCCCTGTCCCGGCTCCTAAATGCCAGGGGGCTGCGCCGTTTCCCCACGTGGTGGGTGTGCCCAGCCGGCGGCGGGTCGGCCCCTCGAGCAAGGGGGGCACCCCTGCACTGGGCACCCTGCCAGGGAACGGCGTGACCCCCCACGCGGCAACATTCATTTGACCGATGTGGCGGGGCCCGCGTTGATTCAGGGGCCCCCCCGCACCGGTTTAGGCCAGAGGGCTACGCTACTCCCCACGCGGTAGAAGTGCTCAGCCGGCAGGTGGGCAGGCCCTGAGCGACAGAGGGCACCCCCCGCACTGGGCACTCTGCCAGGGAGCCGCGCAGCCCTCCACGTGGCTCACGTTCTGTGTTGGCGTGGGGCAGGGGCCAGTGCGCTAGAGGGTCCCCCCATTCCGGCCACGGTGCCAGGGAGCTCCGCGCTCCCCACGCGGTTATCGTGGTGGAATGCGGGGGGCGCATTGGCCATGCTCTGCGTTTTCACTAAAGTCTGGCACGGGCCGCCGTGCCACCTAGATAGGCAGGGATCCGTGACAACGCCGGAACGGTCGTGGGGGGTACATCTTAGCCAGTGACTAACCCCTTCTACCGGTCACCTGCAGCTTACAGCTCATGTCCAATCATTCCATGTTTTACCTGCACGGTTCCGCATGGCAGGCACGATCCACAGTTGACACCTTCATTGTTTGCTTCCAGGGTCCAAGTTGTCTTGATCTCATTACGTAATTGTGGCTTATCGGTAAGGTAGTAGGGGTTCACGTGGGGGAGGGGAAAGGAAGTGCCCATCAGTGGGTTATGTGTCTCACGCATTGTCTCACGTCCAGGTTGTGCTGTTTCACGAACTTTCTGTGGTGGTCAGTGTAGATTTCTGAGTAGGTAAGTAGATCATTTCCCCCGTATTGTATTTCCGGGTGGCGGTTCCTGGCCACTCCCTCACGGTTCCTTTTGTGTCAGTGTGCATAGCTACACGGGGGCAGTACACCTTTCCCTGCTTTGCGTGCAGTTTCACGGATACTGGTGGTCGTCCAGTTTAGCCGGTCACTTATGTTACTGTTTCCACAGCTGTGATGTCACACGCATCAGACATCATCGAGGCGTCCGTGGACGAAAACGCAGCAGGAATGTCTGAGGGGGGCAGTATTCCGTCCCTACGTGCATGGACCATTCCCAAGCTCATGTCGGAGCTAACGAAGAAGGGCGTCCCTTTCCCAGCTTCCGCCAGGAAGGCAGAGTTGTATCGACTGTGGAAAGACTCTTTAGTGCCCAGTAGTGACGATCCCCCTATGGCCACGGTGCAGACGTCACTCGCGCAGTTGCACGTCATGTTGAACAGTCTGACTTCGGCGGTCACCTCGATACAGGCTAGGTTGGAATTAATCGAGTCTCACGTCCCGGTCGTTCCGATTTCTGCCCCTGAGGTCCCGGTCGTTGCCACCTCTGCCGTAGGGGATACCCGTTCTGTCCAGGCCATCCCCAACGTGGCTCCATCTCATTTCGTGCCAATCAGCATCAGGAAAGACATCCTTGAGGGTAGGGATGTTAACCTCGCTTCATTGCTGACAGCCTCCAGAGACTTGTCTGACAACAAAGTCATAGCTTGCGGGGAAGTCTCGGTGGTGCTGAGAGGCCGTGACCACAGGCTTAACCGCAAGCTAACCATCCCAGAATTTGTCATGGCGTTCAGCCTTTTAGGGATGTTATATGTTCTGCCAGGCCGGACAGGAGGGAGGAACTCGATCTGTACCTCTTTCGGGTTACAGAGTTGGGTTACAAGTATGGAGGAAATTCATTTTACGACTATCATTGTTCGTTTTGGCCAAAGCAGCAGCTGCGCTTTCCCAGTTCCAACATGTGACAGATTGGTCCAACTTAGACACAGAACTGTTCTGCAGGCACTTTGCTGGCCTGAAAGCTCCCTCCTGTTCCGCCTGTCAGTCCTTCTTCCACTCGGTAGAGTGGTGTCACTAGTCAGCCGCCAGTACCTCATCGTACCCGTCCAGCTCTACAGCTGGACCACTCGATGTTTTCAGACCCCCCCAGCTCCGTGGACAAGCTAGGTCGGCCCATTGTTCAGCTAGGTAGGGCTCAGATCTGCCAAGAAAGTTGAGGGCCCGTCCACAGTTATCACCTTTCTGGGCATTGAACCAGACTCACAAGACATGTTAGCCAGGTTACCTTCGGACAAATTGATGAGGATCAGAGAAGTCATCCACAGGTTTGCAGTCACGACCGTGGTCACTAAGGCCGATTTGCAGTCACTACTGGGCATGTCAAATTTTGCCATGCGCATCATTCCGCAGGGCAGGGCGTTCATATCCCACCTGTTGGCGCTCCTGGCCACGGCCCGGAGCAGGACAGCCCAGTGTGTCTGGATAGTCAGGCCTTAGCTGATCTCCACATGTGGGATCAATTTCTTTGTCAATGGAATGGGGTGTCCTTGTTCAGTCCCGAGTTGTCGTGTAATTCTCCTGTAGTATTTTCAGATGCGGCCGCAAGCTCAGGTTTGGCCGCTATTTTTGGCACCCACTGGGTCGCGGGCGAATGGCCTGCCGAGGTGAGACAGATCCCAGGTTTCCTCCACTCCTCGGTACTGTTCGAACTGTACCCCATTGTGGTAGCTGCCTACATATGGGGCAATCCTTGGGTAAATCAGTCTGTTCTGTTTGTGTCTGACAATGCAGCAGTGGTAGACATTGTAAACAGTGGGTCGTCTAGATCATCCCATGTTATGTGTCTCTTGAGACGACTAGTACTACTCTCCCTACATCACCACTTCCATGTCCATAGCGCGCATGTGCCAGGTTCACAAAACGTGGCTGCCGATGCCTTATCAAGGGCTAATTTCTCCCTTTTCTTACAGGTCATGCCAGAGGCAGATGTAGTGGGCGCTACCGTCCCTCCTCACGAATCCTTAATCCTAGCGTGACTAGTCACCTAGAGACGGCCCACGCCTTGATTTCCAAGTCCCTTTCCCCCAACACCACCAGGGCATATACCACCGGGTGGAAGGCGTTTTGCAAGTTTCAGGGGGAATGTCCTCAGGAGGAATCTAGTTGTAGAATACATCCTGGCGTTCATTGGCTACTGCCACTCAGAACTAAAAAACTCTCTCCTAACACCGTGAGATCATACCTGTCGGGAGTGCAACATTTCTTCTCCATCAATCATCCCGAACGGACATCGGTGTTCTCCATGCATGCTGTCAAAGCCGCACTCGAGGGTTTGAGCAAATGCGGGCCCCAGGGCCAAGTACGTAGGCAGGCTGTCACAGGGCTCCTTTTCGTAGACTTTATGACGTTCTGGATAGGAATCCTTTTGGGGTTCTACCCAACCTGGTGCTCAAATCCGCCATCTATCTAGCTTTATGGCTTCTTGAGGCCTGGGGAGTTCACTTGTTCTCCTGGCAGCAGCAGGTTCTCACAGTCGACCAGCTGGTCCAAAACGCCGAAGGTTACGTGCTGCTGCTGAGGACATCCAAAACCTCACAGGTGGGGCCCCCAGTACCGGTGTCTTATTTCCCGCGTCTCATCAATGGTGCCCTGTCACAGTTCTGTCAACTACTATCAGCCTTGTCAGGGTCCGGGCCAGATAGTCCATTATTGCCCTTTGGGGTGGCGTCACTCACCACCCATCAGTTCGTGTCCCACGTACGCTCCCTGGTGGCCAGCTTGGGCGGCGACGCCACCGCGATCTCGGGACATTCGTTCCGCATAGGTGCTGCATCCGCGGCATCCAAGAATCAGGTGCTAGCGCATGTCATTCAGAAATTAGGGCGTTGGCGCTCCACGTGTTTTAGCCGTTACTTACCTCACCCGAAACTGAGATGTCAATAGCTTTCAGAGTCTGGTTTGTAATCACGTTGTAATAAAGTACTCCTGCCTACCGGTATGTCTTTTGCCCTCTTTCAGGCGTCCCTCCACGACGCGGTTACGGCACAACTCTGACCGCTTTAGAGTAGGGCATTCCAGGTAGATCTCGGTACGTTCCTGGTTGCCACGACCACAAGTGTAAGGCCGATTCATTGGCCTGTATTTGTGGGAGGGGCTTGGTTGCCTACTTCAACGGCCAGTGCCCTCCCACAAATCGTACGACGTGCAGAGTTTCCCCTCCCACCCACCCTTTTCACCTGTTACTCTCAAAGGGGATGCCCTCTTTCAGGCGTCCCTCCACGACGCGGTTACGGCACAACTCTGACCGCTTTAGAGTAGGGCATTCCAGGTAGATCTCGGTACGTTCCTGGTTGCCACGACCACAAATAGAAATTGAGGTAAAATTAACATTTTCACCAGAGAGATTCTATCTAGAGTTGAGCGGGCACCTGGATGTTCGGGTTCAAAGGGTTCGGCCGAACTTCGGAAAAAGGTTTGAGTTCAGGACCCGAACTTGACCCCGAACCCCATTGAAGTCAATGGGGACCCGAACTTTTGAGCACTAAAATGGATGTAAAAATGTCATGGAAAGGGCTAGAGGGCGGCAAATGGTGTCAAAATGTGGTTAAGAGCATGGCAAGTTCTCTGCAAACAAATGTGGATAGGGAAATGACTTTAAAAATAACATAAAATACGTAAAAATAAAAAATAATAATCTTGATCTAGGAGGGCCAGGTCCATATGGAGTAGGAGATTGAGGAGGCGGTGGATGTGGCTGTGTAGGTGGAAGTGGCGGTGAAGAAGGAGATAGCCTACACTGGTTTTTTATTTGAAATTTTATTTTTAAAATTAGGGTACACCCAAAAACATTGGGAACATTGGGAAATATAACCTGTTATAACCTTCCAGTCAAGCAAAACACACGTTCAGAAAATACACTGGCTGTAGGGCAGGCCAGCACCTCCAAGGGGTAAAGGGCAAGCTCAGGCCATGTGCCCAATTTGGAGACCCAGAAGTTGCAGGGGCTGACCCCTGTCAGTCAGTTCGTGTAGGCGTGTGCACACTTACTGCCCCACCATGTCGCACGTCCCCGTGATGTTCACGATCCAATTTGATATCTGTTCTATCAACTTTCGATGTTCTTTTATGCGCCTACCATGGTGATCACGGGTGGCGGGGAATCAGGATTCCTGGCCAGAGAGGGAGCGTGAGAAAGAGAGACCACATACAAGGGAGGATTCATTTTTTAAATTTAAAATTTGAGTTGAAATATTGGGAGAAATTATTAAAGCATAAAAGTGTGACAACTTTTCAAAGTTTAAGCATTGAATGAAAGGATGTGGTGAGCATTAACACGTTCAGGACCTTGGATGAGTATGCTCGTCCTGGAACACCGGTACTTAGCGTTCCAGGACGAGTATACTCGTCCTGGCATTAAACCGTCACCATGTCTGCAGACATGGTGACAGCACTGAGTGCCTGCTGTTACACACAGCCAGGCACCCAGGGTCAATGCCGAGGGGGGTCCTGTGACCCCCCCATATCGGCGATCGCTGCAAACCGCAGGTCAATTCAGACCTGCGGTTTGCAGCGCTTTCTGTAGTTTCTGATCCCTGCGATCCCTGACCAATGGCCAAAGTAAATGGCCAAAGTAAAAATAAAAATTAACCCCCCCCCCTGCACCCCTGAATGATTTTATGTCGGCGGGGTGCAGGGGGGCGGGTCGTGGGCGGTGCGGGCATTTGCGGGCGGTGCGGCAGGCAGGATCGCAGCCCCCAGATGGATGGGGGGACAGAGGGAGGGGTCTCCCCTCCTTCCCCTTCCCCGTCTGCTTAGTTGTGGCAGACGGGGAAGGTTCCCATGTCAACAGGACGCCTTCTCAGGTGTCCTGCTGTCAATGGTGCTAAACAGATCTATGCTAAAGGCATAGATCGGTTCAGACAGTGTAAGTAAAATACAGTACAGTACCCTATATAGTGTACTGTACTGTATTATACAGACATCAGACCAACTGGATCTTCAAGAACCAAGTGGGTCTGGGTCCCAAAAATGTAAAAAAAAGTGATTATAAAAAAAGATTATAAAAACACATTTATCACTGAATAAAAAAAAAAAAACACTACACATATTAGGCATCGCCGCGTCCGTAATGACCTGATCTATAAAACGGTCATGTTACTTTCCCCGCACGGAGAACGCCATAAAAATAAAAGAATAAAAAATGTCAGGAAATTGAAATTTTGCCCACCTTACTTCCTAAAAAAGGTAATAAAAGTGATCAAAAGAGTCGCATGTACGCCGAAATAGTACCATCAAACCATCACCTCATCCCGCAAAAAATGAGCCCCTACATGAGACAATGGCCCAACAAATAAAAAAACTATGGGGACACTATAACATGATTTTTTTTTGTTTCAAAAATGATATTATTGTGCAAAACTTACAAAAATAAAAAAAGTTTACATTTTAGGTATCGCCGCGTCCGTATCGACCAGCTCTATAATAATATCACATGAGCTAACCTCCTCAGATGAACACCGTAAAAAATAAAAAATAAAAACTGTGCTAAATAAACAATTTTTTGTCACCTTACATCACAAAAAGTGTAATAGCAAGCGATCAAAAAGTCATATGCTCCCAAAAATAGTGCCAATTAAACCATCATCTCATCCCACAAAAAATGAGACCCTACTTTAGATAATCGCCCAAAAACTGAAAAAAACTATGGCTCTCAGAATATGGAGACACTAAAACATATTTTTTTGTTTCAAAAATGAAATCATTGTGTAAAACTTACATAAATAAAAAAAAATTGTATACATATTGGGTATCGCCGCGTCCGTGACAACCTGCTATAGAAAAATACCACATGAGCTAACCTGTCAGATGAATGTTGTAAATAACAAAAAAAAAAAAAAAACTGTGCCAAAGAAGCTATTTCTTGTTACCTTGCCTCACAAAAAGTGTAATATAGAGCAACCAAAAATCATATATACCCTAAACTAGTACCAACAAAACTGTCACCCTATCCCGTAGTTTCTAAAATGGGGTCACTTTTTGGGAGTTTCTACTCTAGGGGTGCATCAGGGGGGCTTCAAGTGGGACATGGTGTCCAAAAAAACCGTCTAGCAAAATCTGCCTTCCAAAAACCATATGGCATTACTTTCCTTCTGCGCCCTGCCGTGTGCCCGTACAGCAGTTTACGACCACATATGGGGTGTTTCTGTAAACTACAGAATCAGAGCCATAAATATTGAGTCTTGTTTGGCTGTTAACCCTTGCTTTGTAACTGTAAAAAAATTATTAAAATTGAAAATCTGCCAAAAAAGTGAAATTTTGAAATTGTATCTCTATTTTCCATTAATTCTTGTGGAACACCTAAAGGGTTAACAAAGTTTGTAAAATCAGTTTTGAATACCTTGAGGGGTGTAGTTTCTAGAATGCGTTAATTTTTGGGTGGTTTCTATTATATAAGCCTCACAAAGTGACTTCAGACCTGAACTGGTCCCTAAAAATTGGGTTTTTGAATAGTTTAGAACAATTTCAAGATTTGCTTCCAAACTTCTAAGCCTTGTAACATCCCCAAAATATAAAATATCATTCCCAAAATGATGCAAACATGAAGTAGACATATGGGGAATGTAAAGTAATAACAATGTTTGGAGGTTTTACTATGTATTATAGAAGTAGAGAAATTGAAACTTGGAAATTTGCCATTTTTAAAAATTTTGGGGTTAATTTGGTATTTTTTTATAAATAACAATTTATTTTTTTAACTTAATTTTACCAGTGTCATGAAAAACAATATGTGCCGAAAAAACAATCTCAGAATGGTCTGGATAAGTCAAAGCGTTTTAAAGTTATCACCACATAAAGTGACACTGGTCAGATTTGCAAAAAATGGCCTGGTCCTTAAGGTGAAAATGAGCTTGGTGTTAATTACTGAATACTTTATAAAATTGTATTCCCTGTCACCTATGCATAGCAGGTGTTTATTCACGTCTAAAATTGTATAATGTCAACCCAAGAATTTAACAGAAAAACTATTGAAATTTATTAAGCTGTCAACTAGGTAGAGGAGGGGTATATTACACCCAAAAATTGGTGAATTTCACTAAAAAATGTAACTGACAATTTTTTATTTTTTCCGGTCTACTAGGTATAGGAGTGGTACATCACACCCCAAAATTGGTGAATTTCACCAGAATATATAACTGACAATTTATTTTTTTTTTAACCTGTCTACTAGGTATAGCAGTGGTACTATACACACCAAAATTGGTGAATTTTACCCTTGTAATGTCTCGGCTGGGTGTTGCTTTAGGTACACAGCTTAACATCAAGTATAAACCGAATCCCAATGAAAGATGCGCTGGTTTGCTGAACTGATGCAATCTTTACTGAGATATAATGAACAGGAATGTGTACAATAGTGTTCATTTAATATGATATGAGATGATATGTGTGGTAAAAAGGCTTTGGTGTTCGTCAGGTTTGCAATCTGTAATAGCTTTAAGATGTCCTGTGGATCTGGTCACTACAGTAGCCAGAGCTGGACTGAACAGGATATGTCCCAGCAAGCCCTAGAGAGTACAGAGAAGACCCGCCTCTAGGCTTCAAGAAAATGGAGGGTCTTAAAGAAACAGACACTACTGAGTGCCAAGCATGTAATATACATTGCAAAGGCAGCACACTCCCCACCTGGCGTACCATTGGTTATGCCACTAACCTTTGGACAGAAGTAAAACTACTTCAGAAATTGGCCTAGCATACACCTTGGGAATGCCCTGTCTAACAATTCTAACTTCAACTTTTCTAACTCTAGCATCACCACTAGGATCAGTCCCCACAATGAGTCCAATAGGCCATTCGTTCCTGTGGGCCTGAGTGTCTTTTAATAAGACAATGTCTCCAACTTGTAAGTTGGGTTTGTCATCTTGCCATTTCTTGCGTGGCTGGAGTGTCACCAGGTATTCCTGTCTCCACCTCTTCCAGAAAATGTCCGCAAGGCTTTGAACTTGTCTCCATTGCTTAGTATACAAATCCTTGAGGTCAAAGTCTCCAGTGGGAGCTGTCACTGGTTCCATCTTCTGGGTCAGCAGCATTGCGGGTGTCAAGACTGATGGCATCTCTGGATCTGTAGACACTGGAACCAAAGGTCTGGCGTTCATAATGGCCACGACTTCAGCCATTAGTGTAGTCAAAGCTTCATGAGTGAGGCGAGTAGACCCAACCTTCAGGAGCATGGCATCCAGAATACGACGAGCTACTCCAATCATCCTCTCCCATGCTCCTCCCATATGCGATGCGTGTGGAGGATTAAAAGTCCAAGTGCATCCTTGATCTTGAAGATAGGAACCTGTTTCAGAGTCTGTAGAGATGATTTTCAACTCCTTGCAGGCCCCAATAAAGTTTGTGCCGCGGTCTGAACGAATCAATTTCGCTGGTCCTCTGATAGAGAAGAATCTTCTCAAGGCATTGATGAAACTTGAAGTGGATAAAGATTCAATCACTTCAATATGAACTGCTCTAGTACTCAGGCAAGAGAACAGAACAGCCCAACGTTTACTTTCGGCACTGCCTCCTCTAGTCTTGCGAGAAGAGATGTTCCATGGTCCAAAAACGTCTAGACCTACGTGAGTGAACGGAGGATCTGAAGCAAGTCTGTCTGCAGGTAAGTTTGACATCTTCTGAACCTCAAGTTTCCCTCTAATCTTCTTACAGGTAACGCATTGGCTGATCACGCTGGAGACTAGTCTCTTACCTCCTATGATCCACAATCCTGCTGACCGCACTGCTCCTTCAGTGAAGTGTCGTCCTTGATGTGCAACTTGCTCGTGATAGTGTCTTACCAGAAGAAGAGCGATGTGATGATTCTTAGGTATGATGAAGGGATGTCTCTCTTGGATAGTCATATCCGCTGCCGACAAACGACCTCCAATTCTTAGTACTCCATCTTCGTCGAGGATAGGGTTCAACTTCTTGAGCGAACTGTGTTGAGAAATCTCTTCCTTTTTCAGAAGGCTTTGAATTTCTTCTTTAAAGACTTCCTGCTGGATGCATTTGATGATCGCGACCTTGGCTTGTTCAAGATGGTCGTTGCTACGTTGATCAGTATTAGTAGCTCTGGAGGAGTATCTGGCTAGACAGATAAGTTTTCCGATTGCACGAGTCAGTGACTTCCATCTGGAAAACCTTTCAAATCTATGGGCGCCCAGACTGTCTCTGGTAACTAAAGTCTTGCAAACTGCAACTTGAGGTCTTACCTCTTTGTCTTGATCTGGTTCTATGAGCTGAAAGGTCTCTACCTGAGTAGTCTCTTTGATTTCTGGCTTACCAAGAAACGATGGACCTACGAACCAGTTAGTTTGCTTGAGTACAGCGGCTGACACCAATCTTGTCCCATGATCCGCTGGGTTCTTGTCTGTGCTGATGTGATGCCACTGATCTGGACTTGTAGACTTTCTGATACGTGTCACTCTGTTGGTCACGTATGTGTAAAATCCTTTTGAAGTGTTGTGAATATATCCTAACACAATCTTGCTGTCCGTATAAAAGTTCACTGCATGGATCTCAATGTCCAGTTCAGTCGTAATCATGTCTGCCATCTCTACCGCTAAGACAGCAGCACAAAGTTCTAGACGTGGGACAGTGTGAGCAGGTCTGGGAGTTAGTTTAGATTTTCCCATGATGAACCCAACATGGCTTTGTCCCTCAGTGTCTATTACCCTGAGGTAAGTTACAGCTGCAATAGCCATAGTGGAAGCGTCAGAGAATACGCATAATTCTCTCCTCTTTGTAGCAGACAAGGAAACAAATACGTACGGTCTTGAAATGTAGAGTTGTTCAAGCTCTAACAATGAGTCTTTCCACACCTTCCACTGCATTCGCTTCTCGTCAGGAAGAAGTACGTCCCAGTCAATTTGTGCCTGCTCAGTAGTGATCGGTCTCAAAAAAGCTTTGCCTTGCATGATGATGGGTGCTACGAATCCCAGGGGGTCATAAAGACTGTTGACTGTAGATAGGACACCTTTTTTTGTGAATGGTTTCTCTTCTCTGGAGACCCTGAAGGTGAAACTGTCAGTCTTTAAGTCCCAACTAAGCCCAAGACTTCTTTGCAAGGGTGGTGATTCTGTTTCTAGATCTAAGTCTTTGAGGTCTTTAGCACGGTCTTCTATTGGAAATGCTTCCATGACTCTGTAGCTGTTGGAAGCTACCTTGTTTAATCTTATGTTGGATTCTGTCAACATTTCTTTTGTACTTTTCAGGACGTTAATAGCTTCTTCGTTGCTGGAGAAAGAAGCAAGTCCATCGTCCACGTAGAAGTTCTTCATGACGAACTGTTTGGCTTCTTGACCATGTCTTTCACCTTGCTGTGCTGCTCGTTTCAGGTTGTAGATAGCTACAGCTGGGGAAGGGCTGTTTCCGAACACATGTACCTTCATCCTGTACTCTATGATTTCTTTGTTAAAGTCATTGTCTGCATACCACAGGAACCTTAAGTAGTCTCGGTGATCTTCTCGAACGAAGAAACAGTAGAACATCTGTTGTACATCTGCTGTTACTGCTACAAGTTCTTTCCTGAACCTGATGAGTACTCCAAGGAGTGTGTTGTTCAGGTCAGGTCCGCTGAGAAGGACGTCATTTAGTGAGATGCCTTCGTGCTTCGCACTAGAGTCAAATACTACACGTATCTGACCTGGTTTTTGAGGATGATACACTCCAAATATTGGTAAGTACCAGTGTTCTTGGTTTTCTTGTAGTGGTGGTGCCCTTTCTGCATGCTCGTTGTCAAAAATCTTTTGCATGAAGGCTTGGAAGTGTTTCTTCATATTTGGCTTTCTTTGTAGAGTGCGCTGCAACAAACTGAAGCGTTTCTCTGCTTGTACCTTGTTGACAGGAAGGCGATGGCGTGGTGACCGGAAGGGTAGAGGGGCTACCCAGCTGCCTGACTTGTCTCTGTAGACTTCTCTGTCCATGATCTCGAGGAAGAGGGTATCTTCTACCGAGGGTGCTGGCTTGTCGTCGTCTCGTGTTCTTTCAAACACCTTACAACCCAGTTCATCTGTATTTCCAGTTGAGGCTAAGTCTTCCATGCACCTCTGGATACTCCGATGATGTGTTGGGTTATCTAATCTCTCTTTAATGTGTAGACTGTTGGTACATGGGCAAAGACAAGATGTACGACCATTCTGCAACAGATGTGTTCTGTAGACATTTACCTTTGATGGTTTGTGCAGTCCGTCTAGACATACTTCTCCAACGATGACCCATCCGAGATCAAGGCGTTGTGCAAATGGTGCATTGTGTGACCCATTGTACTGTTCTCTGACTTTGTGCAATCTGAGAATATCTCTCCCAAGTAGAAGGGTGATTGCAGCATCTGGATCTAGTTCTGGTATTTGGTCTGCTATTCGCACCAGATGAGGGTGATGACGAGCAACTTCAGGTGTGGGTATCTCTGACCTGTCGTCTGGTATCTCATCGCATTCTATGAGGGTAGGTAGAGTCACCTTTGTCTTTCCATCTAATGACTTGATGATGTAGTTTTTTGCTCTTCTCCCTATTGTCTCTACAACTCCAGAACAAGTCTTCAAGGTGTATGGAGTTGGACTTCCTTTGTCACCGAAGAGGTCAAAGAATTCTGTTTTTGCCAGAGATCTGTTACTCTGTTCATCCATGACTGTGTACATCTTGATTGCTTTTTCTCTAAAACCTGCTGGATACACCTTGACTAAGCATATCTTGGAGCACGATCTTGAGCGGCCCTGCTCTGTAC
Organism: Bufo gargarizans; assembly: GCF_014858855.1. NCBI lineage: Eukaryota > Metazoa > Chordata > Amphibia > Anura > Bufonidae > Bufo > Bufo gargarizans. Next base: position 183,157 of record NW_025334788.1, on the reverse strand, counting down.
AGATCTCAGTGCACTTTGAGGTTACTGCTGGCGTTGTACTCTCTCCTTGCTCCCCACCATGATCTTCTTGAGTTGCTTGAACTTCTTGTTTCCATGGTGGTGGTCCCGGGTGCAGTGCTGACAAGTGTTTGTCACTGTTACACTCTGCATATTGTATTGTTTTTGTACAGTCTTTTGCAAGATGCTGAATTGAAGCGCAGCATCTGAAACAAATGCGATTGTCTTTAAGATAAGCTTTGCGCTCTTCTAACGTCTTACGTCTGAAACTGCGACATTTTCTTAGTGGATGAGGCTTATTGTGGATAGGACATATTTTGTCTGACTCCTCAACTTTCTTCCTTGTGTTGTCTTCCTGATTAGCTGCAGATTCAGGCAGAACTTCTGTCTTCCTTACAGAAACTGTTGCTCTCCGTTCTTTGTAAAGCCCTGGAGGTTTCTGCTCTACCTTTGGGAACCTTGCCGTTCTCTTGGTCAGGAAAGCAAAGCTTGGGTCATTGCGTATTTCAGCTTGGTCTTCTATGAATTCAGCAAAGAAGGCGAACGGTGGAAATGCAACTCGATGATCTTTCTTGTATCTTGAAGCTTGAGCTACCCACCTTTCTTGCAAGTTGTAAGGAAGTTTCTCGATTATGAGCTCAACTCCACGTGCTGTATCCAGATATGAGAGACCTGGCAGATATCCACTAGACTTAGCAGCTTCTATTTCTAAGAGTAGGTCTCCCAAACCTCTCAGCTTTTGGTAATCCTTATTTGTTATTATTGGATAGTTTTCTATCCTTTTCAGAAGAGCATCCTCGATCACTTTAGGTGATCCATAGCATTGTTCTAGTCTCCGCCACAACATTGCAAGTCCTGCTGCTGCGTCATGAACATGTACTGATCTGATCCTTTGGGCTTGCTCAGTGGACTCTGGACCTAGCCATCTGACAAGCTGGTCAAGCTTTTCTTTCTCTGTCAGGTTTAAGTCTTGGGTACCGCTCAGGAAAGATGACTTCCAGGCCCAGTAGTTTTCCGGACGATCATCGAATTTCATGAGACCAGCGCCCACTATCTCACGGTGCATCAGGAATTTTGCCACTTCTATAGCACTTGGCGAATACTTCTCGGGTGTAAACTCAGGGTATGGTTGCGGCTGGTAAGGCTGATGAGGCGCTTGACTGAATCCACTTTGTTTAGGTGGTTGTTCTCGTCTGTTGTAAGTCTTTCTGCTATAATCCAGACTTGTATTTGCTTGAGGAGGGAGTACGCGAGCATCCGTTTGCACTCTTGGAGGGTTGGCAGATTGGTCTTTAAGCATGCGACCACTTGACTTCCCACACTGAGATTCTGTTTTAGTCTTGCAATGTTGCGTAGTATCAAAGTTGCTTATTACTGGTGGAGTCAATGAAGACCTAGGTGCGTAGTTGGACTGCTGGTCAGTGTACATGGTTGCTTGTGACTGTACGTACTCACGGGTGCGTTGGATTGCGCTGTGGGATGACATCTGGTTTTCTATGCCATCGAACTGAGCTTCAGCAGCCCTTGTGAAAACTTCTGCCTCGGCTAAGGCTGCTGCTGCGTTTTTCTGCTGTTTGAGTAAGTGTAAAGATGCTTCCACTTCTGCTTTCTTTTTAAGTGCTTCAGATTCACTTTTTGCTTGCTCTCTCATCAATTCAGCTTCCTGCTCCGCATAAGAAGCCATGGCGCAAGCTGCCTCTGCTTTTGCTCTTGCCTTAGTCGCTTTGTCGCTAGCCGATGACAGACTGGTGATGCCTGAACGTCTAGAACTAGTACGCTTAGATCTTGCTGAATCGGCGCTAGCTGAAGTCAGATTTGTTTGACTGGATGCTCTAGACAGTGTTGTGTATCTAGACTTGATTCTTGGCAAGCTGTGTGTGTCATCTTCCTTATAGGAGCATTGAGGGTTAACTGTCAGAGTGTTGTTCCCTGTGTTCTGCATCTTGATTTAGCTGGCAGCGTAGATAATGATGATGACTGGACACAGGCAGTATCAGTGTTGTAGTGAGTGAGAGAAATTAGTTTCACTTTCATTTCACTCCACGTGGCTGAAAGGAGTTATTAGTCCTTTTACTGCGGAGGACGATTCAAAGCTATTTAACTGCTTCTGACAACGTTTTAAAGCTTTTTTACTGTAATGTCTCGGCTGTGTGTTGCTTTAGGTACACAGCTTAACATCAAGTATAAACCGAATCCCAATGAAAGATGCGCTGGTTTGCTGAACTGATGCAATCTTTACTGAGATATAATGAACAGGAATGTGTACAATAGTGTTCATTTAATATGATATGAGATTATATGTGTGGTAAAAAGGCTTTGGTGTTCGTCAGGTTTGCAATCTGTAATAGCTTTAAGATGTCCTGTGGATCTGGTCACTACAGTAGCCAGAGCTGGACTGAACAGGATATGTCCCAGCAAGCCCTAGAGAGTACAGAGAAGACCCGCCTCTAGGCTTCAAGAAAATGGAGGGTCTTAAAGAAACAGACACTACTGAGTGCCAAGCATGTAATATACATTGCAAAGGCAGCACAACCCTAAAATGTAAACGACTATTTATTTATTTTTTAACTGGCCTACTAGGTATAGCAGTGGTACTATACACCCAAAAATTTGTTAATTTCACCCGAAAAAGTAAATGACAATTTTTTTTTTTTTAGCCTGTCTACTAGGTATAGCAGTGGTACTATACACCCAAACATTTGTTAATTTCACCATAAAATGTAACTGACAATTTTATTTTATTTTTTTACCTGTCCACTAGGTATAGCAGTGGTACTTTACACCCCAAAATTGGTTCATTTCACCCGAAAAAGTAAATGACAATTTTTTTTTTGTTTAAACTGTCTACTAGGTATAGCAGTGGTACTATACACCCCAAAATTTGTTAATTTCACCATAAAATGTAACTGACAATTTTTTTATTTTTTTTTACCGGTATACTAGGTATGGCAGTGGTACAATACACACTAAAAGTGGTGAATTTCACCTTAAAATGTAAATAACAATTTATTTATTTTTTACCCGGCCTACTAGGTATAGCAGTGGTACTATACACTCAAAAATTGGTTAATTTCACCTGAGAAAGTAAATGACAATTTTTTTTGTTTTGTTTAACCTGTCTACTAGGTATAGCAGTGGTACTATACACCCCAAAATTTGTTAATTTCACCATAAAATGTAACTGACAATTTTTTTTTTTTTACCGGTCTACTAGGTATAGCAATGGTACTATACACACCAAAAGTGGTGAATTTCACCCAAAAATGTAAATGACAAAGTAGTGAAATGATATAAAATAAAACACGTACAAAAAAAATAATGGATTTATGAGGTGGAGTTCCATATGATGTAGGAGTTTGAGGAGGCGGTGGACGTAGCGGAGAAGGTGGAAGCAGGAGGAGGACGAGATAGCCAACACAGGTTTTTGGTTTTAATTAAATTTAGTAAAATCAAGGTACACTCCAAAAGAGTGTGAAATATCCAAAATACAAACATGAACAATTGTACTGCAGTATAACAATGGCTGCTTAGTGCCGGTATACATGTCTATTCTGCACAAGGTACAGACAAGTCCTGAGGGATCCATGCCTGGTTCATTTTAATGAACGTGAGCTTGTCCACATTGGCTGTGGACAGGCGGCTGCGCTTGCCTGTAATGACGCCCCCTGCCGTGCTAAACACACGTTTAGATAATACACTGGCTGCAGGGCAGGCCAGCACCTCCAAGGCTTAAGGGCAAGCTCAGGCCATGTGCCCAATTTGGAGACTCAGAAGTTGAAGGGAGCAGACCCATCATTCAGTACGTTTAGGCGTGTGCACACATACTGCTCCACCATGTTGGTGAAATTCTGCCTCCTGCTAAGACATTCCATATCAGCTGGTGGTGCTGGTTGTTGTGGCGTGCTGACAAAGCTTTTCCCCATTTTGGCCATGATAACCCTGCCTTCTGAGGTGGTGGCGGTGCCCCAGCTGCGTTGGCGACCTCTTCCTCGTTTTCTGCCTTCACCTTGTGCTTCCACTGTGCCCCCGCTGTCAGGTGGGAATGCCACCAGCAGCGAGTCTACCAGCGTGCGCTTGTACTCGCGCATCTTACGATCTTGCTCCAGTGACGCAATTAAGGATGGTACTTTGTCCTTGTAATGGGGATCCAGCAGCGTGGCCACCCAGTAATCAGCACAAGTTAGAATGTGGGCAACTCAGCAGTCGTTGCAGAGACAATGCAGCATGTAATCACTCATGTGTGCCAGGCTGCCCAGATGCAACGAAAAGCTGTCCTCTGTGGGAGGTGTATCGTCTGTGTCCTCTGTATCCCCCCATCCACGCACCAGTGATGGCCATGAGCTGGTCTGGGTGCCACCCTGCTGTGAACATGGTTACTCCTCCTCCATCTCCTCCTCTTCATCCTCCACCTCCTCATCCTCCAGAACTGTGCCCTGGCTGGACAATTGTGTAACTTGGGTTTGTGGGTGCAGGAACCCACCCTCGGAGCCACTTGGGAATGACTGGCTGTAAACCATACGAAATGATCCCTCTTCCTCCTCCTGTGCCACATCCTCTTCCATCATCACCAGGAGCGTTTTTTCAAGGAGGCATGGAAGTGGGATAGTAACACTGAGAACTGCGTTATCGGCACTGGCCTTGTACTAGAAACAGCGCAACAAGGAACACAGGTCTCGCATGGAGGCCCAGTCATTGGTGGTGAAGAGGTGCTGTTCCACCGAGCGACTCACCCGTGCGTGCTGCAGCTGAAACTCCACTATCACCTGCTGCTGTTCGCACAGTCTGGCCAGCATGTGCAAGGTTGAGTTCCACCTTGTGGGCACGTCGCATATGGGGCGGTGAGCGGGAAGGCCGAAGTTACGCTGCAGCACTGACAGGTGAGCAGCAGCAGGGTGAGAACGCCGAAAGCACGCACAGACGGCCCACACTTTATGCAGCAGCTCTGACATGACGGGGTAATTTTTAAGGAATCTCTGCACCATCAAATTCAGCACATGCGCCAAGCAAGGGATGTGCGTCAAACCGGCTAGTCCCAGAGCTTCTACGAGATTTCGCCCATTATCGCACACCACCAGGCCGGGCTTGAGGCTGACTAGCACAAACCACTCATCAGTCTGTTGTTCAAGGCCCGTCCACAACTCCTGCGCTGTGTGGGGTTTGTCCTCCAAACAGATAAGTTTTAAAACTGCCTGCTGCCATTTACCCCTGGCTGTGCTGAAGTTGGTGGTGAAGGTGTTACGCTGACCGGATGAGGAGCTGATAGAGGATGAGGAAGCAGAGTAGGAGGAGGAAGCAACAGGAGGCAAACTGAAGCACCCTGCAATCCTCAGTGGTGGAAGGACATGCGCCAAACTGCTATCCGCCTCAGGCCCAGCCACCATTTACCCAGTGTGCTGTTATGGAGATATAACGGCCCTGACCGTGCTTACTGGTCCACGTATCCGTAGTCAGGTGCACCTTGCTACAGATGGCGTTGCGCAGTGCACACCTGATTTTGTCCCCTACTTGGTTGTGAAGGGAAGGGATGGCTCGCCTTGAAAAGTAGTGGTGGCTAGTGATGTCCCGAATAGTTTGCCGGCGAATAGTTCCCGTCGAACATTGCTTGTTTGCGTTCGCCGCTGCGGGCGAACATATGCGATGTTTGGTCCGTCCCCTATACATCATCATTGAGTAAACTTTGACCCTGTACCTCACAGTCAGCAGACACATTCCAGCCAATCAGCAGCAGACCCTCCCTCCCAGACCCTCCCACTTCCTGGACAGCAGCCATTTTAGATTCATTCTGAAGCTGCATTCACAGTGAGAGGAGGGACAGTGCTGCTGCTGCTGATTCAATAGGGAAAGCATTAGCTAGGGCATTGTTCTGTCCACAGACTCATCTGCTGTAAGGACAGCGTCCAGACAGCACCCACCTCAAAAAGCCCTTTTCAGGGCTGGTACATCAGTGTGCTTTTTATATATATATATATATATATTGCAGTTGCCTGGCTGCCCGTGTGTGAGAGGCTGCAGGCTCAGTCACAGACAGCACTGTGTGCACAGTACACCATTCATACAGGGTGTGACAGAAAATACCTTGCAGATAAAAAAAAATATTTCAATTTAATATTTTTCTGTGACATAATCACATTTGCAAGCCTGTGTGTGTCAGGCCCACACATACTGTATTGTGCCCACTGGCTAGTGGCTAGTCCTCCACTCATACCGTTACAGGGTGTCATTCACTCAAATACCTTGCAGATAAAAAAATTCTATTAAAAATGTTTCTGTGATATAATCACATTTGCAAATTGCAAGACCGTGTGTGTCAGGCCCATTCAGACTGTATTGTGACCACTGGCTAGTGGCTAGGCCTCCATTCATACCGTTACAGGGTGTCATTCACTCAAATACCTTGCAGATAAAAAAATTCTATTAAAAATGTTTCTGTGATATAATAACATTTGCAAATTGCAAGACCGTGTGTGTCAGGCCCACACAGACTGTATTGTGGCCACTGGCTAGTGGCTAGGCCTCCACTCATACCGTTACAGGGTGTCATTCACTCAAATACCTTGTAGATCTATTTAATTTTTTTCCGTGATATAATCACATTTGCAAACCCTTGTGTGTCAGGCCCACACAGACTGTATTGTGTCCACTGGCTAGTGGCTAGGCCTCCACTCATACCTTGCAGGTAAAAAAAAGTTCTATACATTTTTTTCTGTGATATAATCACATTTGCAAATTGCAAGCCCATGTGTGTCAGACCCACACAGACTGTACTGTGCCCACTGCCCACAACTTTAGGGTGGCACAGTACCTTGCACGCATAAACCACTTATCTAAAAAGAAATGTCAGGCAGAGGCAGGCCACCCCGGGGCCGTTGTGGTCGTGGTGCTGTGATTTCCACTGGCCCTGGAATAATGCCCAGTGTTCAGAGGCCACGTACCATGAACCCCAAAAATTCGGAGAAAATAGTTGACTGGCTTACACAGGACACCCAATCTTCACCAGCTTCCACTAAGAGCCTTGACGCACGATCCTCCTCCAGCTCAGCTATGGTCACCACTCTCCCGCCCGCCGCCACTACCACCACAGCCACCACAGCCGCTTCACTTGATCCCTCAGAGGAGTTATTTAAACATCAGTTGGATGAAATGAGTGATGCGCAACCATTATTGCCAGGGGATGTAGATAACAGGTATATGTCTCAGTCAGGCAGCATTACACACATGGACGTACAGTGTGATGATGATGATGATGTTGTACCCGCTGCTGCTTCCTTTGCTGAGGTGTCAGATACAAGTAAAGTGGTTGATGATGACGATGTGTCTGTGGATGCCACGTGGGTGCCTGCTCGAAGAGAAGAAGAAGAGGGGGAAAGTTCAGAAGGAGAGACAGAGATAAGGAGGAGACGAGTTGGAAGCAGGGGGAGGTGGTCGCAAGGAGCTAGTGGCACAGTCAGACAGTATGTATCGGCACCCGGGGTCAGCCAGACAGCACGCCAATCAACGCATGCTGTTGCCACCACCAGAATGCCGTCATTGCAAAGCTCAGCAGTGTGGCATTTTTTTTGTGTGTCGGCCTCTGACAACAGCGATGCCATTTGAAACCTGTGCCAAAAGAAACTGAGTCGTGGGAAATCTAACACCCACCTCGGTACAACTGCTTTGCGAAGGCACATGATCGCACATCACAAACGCCTATGGTATCAACACATGATGACGAGTAGAAGCAACACACAAGCTCAAAGCCACCATCCTCCTCCTGGTCCAGCATCTTCAGCCACGTCAACCACTGCTGTCCTCCTTGCCCCCTCTCAACCACCCGCCACTCCGCCTCTCACCTTCAGCAGTTCCATCTCATCTGCCCACAGTCAGGTGTCTGTAAAGGAAATGTTTGAGCGTAAGAAGCCAATGTCACGGAGTCACCCCCTTGCCTGGCGTCTGACAGCTGGCTTGACGGAACTCTTAGCCCGCCAGCTTTTACCATACCAGCTGGTGGAGTCTGAGGCCTTTAAAAAATTTGGCGCTATTGGGACGCCACAGTGGAAAGTACCCGGACGATTTTTTTTTTCAAATAAGGCAATCCCAAACCACTACTCAGTGATTGAAAAGGAAGTCATGGCATCTCTGGCATACAGTGTTGGGGCAAGGGTCCATCTGACCACTGATATGTGGTCTGTAAAGCATGGTCAGGGCAGGTATATCACCTACACTGCGCATTGGGTCAACCTGCTGACGGCTGCCAAGCATGGAATGCGTGCCTTGCAGCGGAGTTGGTGACACCGCCACGACTTGCAGGCAGGCCTACTGCCAGCTCCTCTACTCCTCCTACTCCATCCTCTTCCAAAACCTCCTCGGATGAGTCCTCTTCTGCTGCGGCGTCTGGCTGCACATCAACTGAATCCCCCCCAGCTCTCCAGGGGCTATTCCACATCCCGGATACGACAGTGTCACGCTGTCTTGGGGTTGACTTGCCTGAAAGCAGAGAGCCACACCGGACCAGCACTCCTGTCCGCCCTGAACGCACAGGTGGATCAGTGGCTGACCCCGCACCAACTGGAGATCGGCAAAGTGGTGTGTGACAATGGAAGCAATTTGTTGGCGGCATTGAATTTGGGCAAGTTGTCACATGTGCCGTGCATGGCACATGTGTTGAATCTCATCGTACAACGCTTTGTGTCTAAGTACCCAGGCTTACAGGACGTCCTGAAGCAGACCAGGAAGGTGTGTGGCCATTTCAGGCGTTCCTACACGACCATGGCGCACTTTTCAGACATTCAGTGGTGAAACAACATGCCAGTGAGGCGCTTGATTTGCGACAGCCCGACACATTGGAATTCAACACTCCTAATGTTCGACCGCCTGTTCCAACAAGAAAAAGCCGTCAACGAGTATTTATATGACCGGGGTGCTAGGACAGCCTCTGCGGAGCTGGGAATTTTTTTGCCACGTTACTGGACACTCATGCGCAATGCCTGTAGGCTCATGCATCCTTTTGAGGAGGTGACAAACCTAGTCAGTCGCACCGAAGGCACCATCAGCGACCTCATCCCATTTGTTTTCTTCCTGGAGCGTGCCCTGCGAAGAGTGCTGGATCAGGCTGTAGATGAGCGTGAAGAGGAAGAGTTGTGGTCACCATTACCACTAGAAACAGCCTTGTCATCATCGCTTGCCGGACCTGCGGCAACGCTGCAAGAGGAGTATGAGGAAGAGGAGTCAGAGGAGGAATGTGGCTTTGAGGAGGAGGAAGACCAACCACAGCAGGCATCCCAGGGTGCTCTTTGTTGTCACCTGTCTGGGACCCGTGGTGTTGTATGTGGCTGGGGGGAAGAACAGACCGTCAATGACATCAGTGAGGAGGAGGAACGGGAAATGAGTAGCTCGGCATCCAACCTTGTGCAAATGGGGTCTTTCATGCTGTCATGTCTGTTGAGGGACCTTCGTATAAAAAGGATGAAGGAGAAGGACCTGTACTGGGTGGCCACGCTACTAGACCCCCGGAATAATCAGAAAGTGGCGGAAATGTTACCAAATTACCGGAAGTCAGAAAGGATGCAGCAGTTCAAAACCAAACTAAAAAATATGCTTTACACAGCTTATAAGGGGGATGTCACAGCACAACGGAAATCTAACAGGGGAAGAGGTGAAAGAAATCCTCCTCCTACCACAACAACGGCGGCAAGGACAGGACGCTTTACAGATGTGTTGTTGATGGAGGACATGCAGAGCTTTTTCAGTCCTACACATCGCCACAGCCCTTCGGGATCCAGCCTTAGAGAACAATTCAACCGACAGGTGGCAGACTACCTCGCCTTAACTGCAGATATCGACACTCTGAGGAGCGATGAACCCCGTGACTACTGGGTGTGCAGGCTTGACCTGTGGCCTGAGCTATCCCAGTTTGCGATAGAACTTCTGGCCTGCCCCGCTTCAAGTGTCCTGTCAGAAAGGACCTTCAGTGCAGCAGGAGGCATTGTCACTGACAAAAGAAGTCGCCTCGGTCAAAAAAGTGTTGATTACCTCACCTTCATTAAGATGAATAAGGCATGGATCCCAAAGGAACTGACAGTAGGGGATACGTTTAACTAACAAAAGGCCTGATGTGATGACATGCCTTGGCCTCAAAATGGTCCCCACGCTGCTGTATTTAATGTCTGCATACCGGATGACTTTCGTGAATTCTCCGCCACCAACTAGGGTTCAAGCCGCAATGTTTTAGTCACCTTTCTGCCTTGAAAACATCAATTTTTCCGGCCGCTGCTTTTATTTTATTTTTTTAACTTGTATGGGTCTGTTTTTAATACATAAAATAAAAAAATCATAATAAAGTCTCTTAATAGTTAGGGGACGAAACAGGGATTAAACTGATAGGAATAGTACTAGTTAAGACACCACTCATATAGGGTGTCACAGCACATTGCTCCGTGCACGCGCAGTGCCCCAACTTGGGAGTAAGAGGACCGACCAAGCTGCTTTTTCCATCTCCCGTTTCCTAAAATCAATTCAGTTTGGTGTATCAGAGTTTGGTCTGTCACTGTGAAGGCAGTCGAAGGTACCCGGCCTAAATTTTTTTTCACAAAAGGCAATCCCACCCTGATATGGGACGTAACAGGGATTAAACTCATGAGAATAGTACTACAGAAAATAGCACTCATATCGGGTGTGACAGTAAATTGCACGACGCAGACGCAGTGACCGTGGCATGGATTCAAACAAAGGGGAGGGAGACAGCGTTTTTTTAACCATCTCCCTGTTCGAAAAATCAATTTAATAAATGGACCCCAGATTGGGGACGTCACGTAACAGGGATTAAACTGATGAGAATAGTACTACAGAAAATAGCACTCATATCGGGTGGGACAGTAAATTGCACGGCGCGGACGCAGTTACCGTGACGTGGATTCAAACAAAGGGGAGGGAGCCAGCGTTTTTTTAACCATCTCCCTGTACGAAAAGTCCATTTATTAAATGGACCCCAGATTGGGGACGTAACAGGGATTAAACTGATGAGAAGCGAGAAGTATAGAAAATAGCACTCATATCGGGTGTGACAGTAAATTGCACGGCGCAGACGCAGTGACCGTGGATTCAAACAAAGGGGAGGGAGCCAGCGTTTTTTTAACCATCTCCCCATTCGAAAAATCAATTCAATTCACCTTTCGGGGACCCTTGGTGTTGTACGTGGCTGGGTGGAGGAAGAAACCTTCAATGACATCAACGGGACATGGCTAGCTTGGTATCCAACCTTGTGCAAATGGGGAGTTTGCGGTTGGGCAAAAGGACTGTTTGCGGTTGTTTGCGGTGCATTAAAAGGGGAGTTTGGTCTGTCAATGTCTGTGAAGCGGGCGTAACCCTTACACTACCCGATCGATACAACATCATACCCGATCGTATACACACACTGGATGTTTTAAACCACGCTGTTGTGATTTAGGCTACTTTCACACTTGCGTTCGGAGCGGATCCGTCTGGTGATCCGCACCTATAATGCAAACGCTTAGATCCATTCAAAACGGATCCGTTTGCATTACCATGAACAAAAAAAAAAAAAACATTATTTTTTTTTTTTGTTCATGATAGTGCAAACGGATCAGTTTTGACTTTACATTGAAAGTCAATGGGGGACGGATCCGTTTGAAAATTGAGCCATACTGTGTCAACTTCAAACGGATCCGTCCCCATTGACTTACATTGTAAGTCTGGACGGATCCGTTTGCCTCCACACGGCCAGGCGGACACCCGAACGCTGCAAGCAGCGTTCAGGTGTCCGCCTGCTGAGCGGAGGACAAACGGTGCCAGACTGATGCATTCTGAGCGGATCCGCACCCACTCAGAATGCATTAGGGCTGGACGGATCCGTTCGGGGCCGCTTGTGAGAGCCTTCAAACGGAACTCACAAGCGGAGCCCCGAACGCAAGTGTGAAAGTTGCCTTATGCCCTTTATGGATTAAAATCCAACTCTGCGTCAACTATGTAATTTTCCATGGGAGTTTTGCCATGGATACCCCTCCGGCATGCCACAGTCCAGGTGTTAGTCCCCTTGAAACAACTTTTCCATCACTATTGTGGCCAGAAAGAGTCCCTGTGGGTTTTAAAATTCGCCTGCCTATAGAAGTCAATGGCGTTTCGCCCGGTTCGCACGTTTGCGAACATTTTTAGAAATTCGCGTTCGCAGTTTCCGAACGGAAAATTTTATGTTCGTGACATCTCTACAACTGAGTTCTTTTCCTCTGAGCCCTCAGGAAGACCTACAATTCTCATGTTGCAACGTCTTTAACCTATCTTCCAGGTCAACAAGTTTTTTTTGTAAGCGGTTATAATCTGTCCTTAAAATAACCAAGTCAGAGTTTGCCTTTTTTACATCATGTTGTAGGACGCCCACAGATTCTTCAGTAACTATGTCCCTAATTTTTGTAATATATTCCCTTATTAAAGAAATGTCCAACTGGACTGAGAAACCATTTGGACCTTTCTGGACCTCTACGACCACCTTGGTTTGAAGTCACTGACGTCAGGAGAGATATTTCTCAGTTGGCAATAACGTGACACACACACAGGTATCACTGAGAAAAACTTTATTATGCTATTGCTTGGCCTTATATAGGCAGTAGAAAAGTTTGCACAACAACAGCGTTAAACCAATCATAAAAGACACAAATTGCTGCTCATATACATATTACCGAACATCCTTATATGGTATGTGTACATGCAGTAAGCAAAAAGAATAGGTTTTAATCAGTCACATATAAGAATGTACGCAGTTGTGCCGAATGACCCTGAATAAGGCAAGAACGTTTGTACTAGTTTGAATAAGGCAAGAACGTTTGTCCTGGGACAGATAAGCAAACCTAGCGGGGGAACTTGAAACAGTGCGTGGGTGAGATGTTATAACAATTCTTTACATATTCAGAGTAGGAACAAGATGGAGTCACATTTCTCTTCAATCCCCTTTTAGAACCAAATTTCTTAGATAATATGGTTCTTACCCTTGCCCTTTTCCCTGTATACCGCCAGATATTCTCTATATCCTTCATGTGAGTTGTCTTCAGGATTAGGCAGCAGAGTCTCATAAAATGACATATTTGATACTCCTTTCATTATCAGTTTCCGTACCCATGGTATGATACAGTCCTGATTAAAAGTTTAGACCACTTGAAAAATGGCAAAAAATCATATTTTACATTGATGGATCTTAACAAGGTTCCAAGTAGAGCTTCAACATGCAACAAGAAGAAATGAGAGTGAGACAAAACATTTTTTGAGCATTCAATTAATTGAAAATAACGATTAAACTGAAATAGGCTGTTTTTCAGCTGATCCAAATTTTAGGACCACATGCCTTTAAAAGGCCAAATCTGTGCAAAGATGTGGATTCATTGTCAATCTCTGTCAGGTAGTCACACGTTGTAATGGCAAAGGCAAACAAACTCTCCCTTTTTTAATGTGGTTGGGTTGTTGAATTGCATAAGCAGGGTCTCTCACAGTGCGCCATCGCTGCTGAGGTGGGACACAGTAAGACAGTCATTTGGAATTTCTTAAATGATCCTGTGGGTTATGGAACAAAAAAGTAAAGTGGAAGACCCCAAAAAATTTCATCAGCACTGAGCCAGAGCATCCAATTGGCTGTCCGTCAAGACACTGGACGATCCTCGACCCAAATTAAGGCCCTTACTGATGCTGCAGCCCAATAGCCATCAGACGGCATCTGAGACTGAAGGGCTTCAAAAACAAAACACGTCTTCAAAGACCTTGTCTCCTTGAACGCCACAGAACTGCTCGTTTGGACTTTGCAAGAGAGCACCAAACATGGGACATTAAAAGGTGGAAGAAAGTATTATTCTCTGATGAGCAAAAATTTTATCTTGATGGTGCTGATGGTTTCCAACGTTACTGGCATGACAAGCAGATCCCACTTGAGATGTTTTCTACGCACCACAGTGGAGGGGCCGCCATAATGGTCTGGGGTGCTTTTTCCTTCAGTGGAACAATGGAGCTTCAGGAAGAGCAAGGGCGTCAAACGGCCGCTGGCTATGTCCAGATGTTTGCATAGAGCATTCCTCATGACTGAGGGCACTCGTCTGTGTGGTAACGAATGGGTTTTTCAACAGGACAATGCTAGAGTACACAATGCCCGCAAGACAAGGGACTTCTTCCAGGAGAATAACATTACTCTTTTGGCCCATCTTGCTTGTTTCCCTGATCTAAATCCAATTGAGAACCTTTGGGGATGGATGGCAAGGGAAGTTGGACAAAAATGGACAACAGTTCCAGACAGTAGATGGCCTATATGCAGCTGTCTTCACCACTTGGAGAAATGTTCCCACTCACCTCATGGAAACGCTTGCATCAAGTATGCCGAAACAAATTTTTGAAGTGATAAACAATAACGGCGGAGCTACTTATTACTGAGTTCATGTTTGGAAGTTGGATTTCTGTTTTGGGGGCGTTTAGTTTTTTGGGGGAGGTGTGGTCCTAAACTTTTGATCAGCTAAAAAACAGCATGTTTCAGTTTATTTGTTGTTTTCATTAAATTGAATGCTCAAAAAATGTTTTGTCTCACTCCCATTTCTTCTTGTTACATGTTGAAGTTCTACTTGGAACCTTGTTAAGATCCAGCCATGCTAAATAAGATTTTTTGCCATTTTTCAAGTGGTCTTAAACTTTTGATCAGGACTATACATGTTGCAACTGTTGCTATTACTATAATAATTATCAGGATAATGATTCCCAACTGTACAAGTGCCTGTTTCCAGGTAGTGAACCAGCCAAAATACTGATCCCAAGGGTTATCGATACCTGAGTTTCTTTTGAGCTTGATTGATAAATCCTCGAGTTTCTTTATTGCCAGCGTGACCTTACCATTAGGGCCGGTGTTGTTGGGTATGAACGTGCAGCATGATGAGAGGTCCGTCAATACCTTACAGACACCACCTCTTTCTGCAAGTATCATATCGAGTACCATGCGGTTTTGAAATGTCATAATGGAATCTGCCTGTAACTGTTCTGCTACACCCTGTAACGCATACCTGGTGTAGTTTACAAACCTTTGTTCATTATAGTAAATATAGTTGATCCAGTCTACATTTTTGTTGATTGTTATGTGGGGAATTATGGATTCAAATCCTGCTGCCATCTGACTTCTGGCCTTGAATTTATCAGGGACCCCTCTTGGGACCCCGATTGCATCAATATACACGTGTGGGCTAAAGCTACCTTTTGGGAGGGCGCAACGGTTGCGTATATGTGTGTTCGTGTCTTTTTCATTTTCAGTGAAGATGTGTATGTTTATGATTATCTTCCCGTCTCCACATATCTAATATATGTCCCCCAATGATTGCACCTGGCCTTGGGTCGTGTTAATGTTTTCATGGCTGTAATTGTGGCAATACCCTCTACTCAAGTTTCCCAAGAACCTCCCTGTTTTTCCTCCCTTGTAACAGGTGTAATTTCCTGGGTAAACGTGTATTTCCTCCCCTGTCTTTGGTATTTTTGTGAGGACAGGGTATTTTGTTTTCCAATGCTCACAAGAAGAATTCTTGGAGGTGGAGCTAGTAAAGAGTTCAAGGAAGCATCCTTCTACAATGGGGGGGAAGGTTCAGGGGTACAGTCCCTAAATGTGGCTTTGCAGCCCCACAAATATAACAATAACTTTTATTTACTGAAGCTGCACTGTACTTCATCCATTCTAACCTTTGGTGGTTGGCATCAGAGAACCCAGTTTCTGCTCCTCATAGGTAGGGTCAGAAATAGCCAGTATGTTTCCTAGTGACTGTATATGGGATTTTAGAGGGTATGTTTGTTTCTGAGGGTATTCCATTATGAGGATTGACACATATCTCTTATTTCAAAGTGTTTGGTGACCATTGAATCTCTGCCACCCCCCCCCCCCCCCCACCCCCCATGTTGTGAAAGTACCATCTAAGCACGTAATCTCAATCATCACCTTTGTTAGGGTTTTCTATGTTTATAATTATTTTCATCTCAGACACCATCTTAGGGCATGCCCACCCTGTAGGATATAGGCTAACATCTATGTGACAGTCCCCTCCGTTGATAATTGTCATTCTACTAATCAAGGAATTACAATTCTTATCCTTTAGATTAAGGGCATTCTGTGGTTTATACCCCCAGTCTTCTCCTGTATTCCATCCTACTGACCCCCAGTATGCGCATTTATTACCCCAATAAGGGTCAGTAATACAGATATAAGCCTGTCCATTCTTATAGTGGTTGCCGCATCTCGTTGGAAGGACTGCACTTCATTATGCTGCATAAACAAAAGGAAGAAGTTGCAACTTGAGTATTGGAGGAATTGTACCAGAAGGTCATGATTCCACCTTTCTGAGTTATAGCAACTTCAGCTTTGTTATCCTCTGGCAGAGTCATTAGGATCATCAGTAATCCCCACAGTCCAAGTGGACCGTCTGTGCCATCTTCCAGAATTGAGGGAGTGCATTCTGGTGGAAGTCAGAGCTGTCTGCTCCCTTTAGTACCTCACTTAGTCCTTTTTCGAGGTCAGGACTGTCTGTCCCCGTTATTACCTCTTTTTGGGGTGCCTCCTTTACCAGTTTTACTCTGGTGGCGTGGACCCAGGTAGGTGCTTCTTCTGTAAGTACAGCTGTGCGGGTCACGGTTACCACTGTAGTCGGTTGTCCGTAGGTGAAGTCTCCTGCGAATTTTCCTTTATTTAATTTCTTTATCAGCACAATATCTCCCACTTGGAATGGGTGAGTTGGTTCCTGTGGAAGACAAGGAGACTTACAAGCAACTTTTTCCTCAATTTCACTTAGGGCTTTAATCAATCTGGTTACATATTCTTGTTTATCTTTTTGTCTAGGTATGTGTGTGAAGTCTACCTGCAAATGTGTAAAAGGAGTGGTGGGGTAATCAAGGTGTTGATAAGGGACTTTGACATTGGTGTTTGGGTTGTTCCTCAAACATGTGATACACCTTCCCACATAATCTGACACTAACTGTTTAATGCCTGTAATATAGAAATTCTGTGCTAGCAGCATCTGTGTTGCTTGAATGCTGTTGTGTCCTACTCCATGAAAATGTGCAATGAACAGAGGGGAGCTGTGCTGTGCTATGCATGGTTTCCCCTCTTTGCAGATTAATCCTGTCCTAGGATTCTTCTGCAAGATTGGATAACACCAATCGGCCATTTCATTGTCAGTAGCTGAGGACTGGAGATCCACAAGCATCTGAGTTAACTCAAGTAAGGGGAGGTACTAAATTCACCATTTGCAATGTGGCCGGGGCCATCAGTGCAGCCTTCTTGGCCTCCGCATCTGCCAGGGTATTGCCTTGGGACACGTGATCTTTACCACCAGTATGCGCCCTGCAGTGGACAAATGCAATCTGTTAGGGCAATCTTATGGCTTCTAAAAGTTTTATGACATGTATGCAATCATGTGCCTCTGTCAAGTGATCCTCAGGTCCTTTAAGTCCTAATAGGGCATTCAAGATAGGTGCTGGACCTGAGGTGTGTGTTGCATATTTGATTTGGAGGGAGGGATTGCTAAGGAGTTGAATCCCATATCCAGATAGTCTCTATGCGGACATGTGCTGTGTGTGTATGCCTTTGAAAAGGCCTACTACATCATGTGTGGTGCACAGGATAGTCTCATGTCCCATTGCTAAATCATCATAGCACAGGCTGCAAGAGATCTCAGACAGGCCGGCATTCCTTGGACGGATGCCGTAACCACCTTTGAGAAAAAGGCACAAGGACGTAACTTGCCTCTGTGATATTGTGTCGACACACCCGCCATGGTTTTACAATTTTGTCGCACATATACAGTACAGACCAAAAGTTTGGACACACCTTCTCATTCAAAGAGTTTTCTTTATTTTCATGACTATGAAAATTGTAGATTCACACTGAAGGCATCAAAACTATGAATTATCACATGTATAATTATATACATAACAAAAAAGTGTGAAACAACTGAAAATATGTCATATTCTAGGTTCTTCAAAGTAGCCACCTTTTGCTTTGATTACTGCTTTGCACACTCTTGGCATTCTCTTTGTGAGCTTCAAGAGGTAGTCACCTGAAATGGTTTTCACTTCACAGGTGTGCCCTGTCAGGTTTAATAAGTGGTATTTCTTGCCTTATAAATGGGGTTGGGACCATCAGTTGCGTTGTGGAGAAGTCAGGTGGATACACAGTTGATAGTCCTACTGAATAGACTGTTAGAATTTGTATTATGGCAAGAAAAAAGCAGCTAAGTAAAGAAAAACGAGTGGCCATCATTACTTTAAGAAATGAAGGTCAGTCAGTCTGAAAAATTGGGAAAACTTTGAAAGTGTCCCCAAGTGCAGTCACAAAAAACATCAAGCGCTACAAAGAAACTGGCTCACATGTGGACCGCCCCAGGAAAGGAAGACCAAGAGTCACCTCTGCTGCGGAGGATAAGTTCATCCGAGTCACTAGCCTCAGAAATAGCAGGTTAACAGCAGCTCAGATTAGAGACCAGGTCAATGCCACACAGAGTTCTAGCAGCAGACACATCTCTAGAACAACTGTTAAGAGGAGACTGTGTGAATCAGGCCTTTACAGTAGAATATCTGCTAGGAAACCACTGCTAAGGACAGGCAACAAGCAGAAGAGACTTGCTTGGGCTAAAGAACACAAGGAATGGACATTAGACCAGTGGAAATCTGTGCTTTGGTCTGATGAGTCCAAATTTGAGATCTTTGGTTCCAACCACCGTGTCTTTGTGCGACGCAGAAAAGGTGAATGGATGGACTGTACATGCCTGGTTCCCACCGTGAAGCATGGAGGAGGAGGTGCGATGGTGTGGGGGTGCTTTGCTGGTGACACTGTTGGGGATTTATTCAAAATTGAAGGCATACTGAACCAGCATGGCTACCACATCATCTTGCAGCGGCATGCTATTCCATGCGGTTTGCGTTTAGTTGGACCATCATTTATTTTTCAACAGGACAATGACCCAAAACACACCTCCAGGCTGTGTAAGGGCTATTTGACCATGAAGGAGAGTGATGGGGTGCTGCGCCAGATGACCTGGCCTCCACAGTCACCAGACCTGAACCCAATCGAGATGGTTTGGGGTGAGCTGGACCGCAGAGTAAAGGCAAAAGGACCAACAAGTGCTAAGCATTTCTGGGAACTCCTTCAAGACTGTTGGAAGACCATTTCAGGTGACTACCTCTTGAAGCTCATCAAGAGAATGCCAAGAGTGTGCAAAGCAGTAATCAAAGCAAAAGGTGGATACTTTGAAGAACCTAGAATATGACATATTTCCAGTTGTTTTATTGTTATTTTTTGTTATGTATATAATTCCACATGTGTTAATTCATAGTTTTGATGCCTTCAGTGTGAATCTACAATTTCCATAGTCATGAAAATAAAGAAAACTCTTTGAATGAGAAGGTGTGTCCAAACTTTTGGTCTGTACTGTATGTGGAATGTGAGTTTGTAGTCAGGGAGGCCCAAAGTGATAATATTACAGTGAGATATGTTCTTACACTTACCACCAGAACAATAGCTCTCACACAAACAGATGAATCTTAACACTCTATGTATCTTATACTCTAAATATAGGTATGCGTCAAACCAAGGTAAGTCAGGTCTCCCAGAGAATGTTCTATTGCATGTAATCCCTGACACAAAACAAGTCCCTGACACAAAACAACTTACGGATAGATCTCCCTGAGATCCTTTGCCGTGCGTGGCACTCCAAGTGCCGGCCTCATTCATGAAAGTACTCCAAGTACTTGTTATAAACCCCCAGAGTCTATTTTTAAGGCTTAACAATGTATCCCAGATACACAAAAAATAGTCACGGGTAGAGATGTGGCCAGTTCCCTCGGACAGGGCAGTGGACAAAAGGGATGTCTCTCTTACCGGATATGAGGATGGCTTTCTCTATCCCGGACGGAGCCCCCAGACTGAATGGATTTGGACCTTTCTGGACCTCTACGACCACCTTGGTTTGATGTCACTGACGTAAGGAGAGATATTTCTCAGTTGGCAATAATGTGACACAGACACAGGTATCTCTGAGAAATACTCTAACTTTATTATGCTATTGCTTGGCCTTATATAGGCAGTAGAAAAGTTTGCATAACAACAGCGTTAAACGAATCATAAAAGACACACATTGTTGCTCATATACATACTACCAGAACATCCTTATATGGTATGTGAACGTGCAGTAAGCAAAAAGAATAGGTTTTAATCAGTCACATATAAGAATGTACGCAGTTGTGCCGAATGACTCTGAATAAGGCAAGAACGTTTGTACTAGTTCTGGGTTAGTGAACCTAACTCACAGCGGGGGGAACTTTCCAACTTGAAACAGTGCGTGGGTGAGATTTTATAACAATCTTTTACATATTGAGAGCAGGAACAAGATGGAGTCACATTTCTCTTCAGACTGCACTGAGTTTATTGGAGATGTCTTGTATAGTTTTGAACGGCATAGGCAATATTCAAATTTGCAATATTTTGTGAATTTTTGGCCAAATATTTGTCATAAATTTGAAAATGTCAGAATTCGTGATCTCCAGTCATTTTTTACTTGATTGCAAAAATCGGCAATGTATTATATTCGCTATAAAAATTTGCGATTAGAATATTCGTGATCAACACTAAGGGGTAGCCAACTTTCCTATTGGTTGCTAGGGATGTTGATAAGTGCCGATATTCTGGATTCAAATTCGCGATTCGAATATTCGCGCTCAACACTAGTCTTATATCACTTTTCCATTATTTTTAACCGTAGCTAAGATCTCTTCTAATGGAGAAAGTTCTATCAAAGGGATCTCAGATTCCTCAGCCCTCTCTCCCTATTCCTCCTGCGGACCATTTCCAACTATCACTGCTTCCTCCGGTCCGAGGCCAGTAAAAAAAAAATTTCAAACCTCCATCCTGCTTCCCTTTTCGTGCAGTTCTTGTCATGACATGAGGAGATTTCAAATAGTGATCAATTTTTGTGGTCTCTAGGTTTCTGCCCTGTTTTTGCCAGAACTATGGAGTGCCGATTTTGCTTTGGTGCCATTATCTTCAATTATCTTCACTTTCTTTATTGTCTTCGTATTGACCTTTAGTAAATTTATTTATTTTTCTCCACGCCCCTGGAGTTCCAGAACAAAAGATATGTCCCGTTGCCAAGGGCAACCGTTGGAAAGAAAAGGACATAGAGAGCAGGGCGGCTCTCAGGAGATCCTATGTTTCTTGCATGTGTGCGCAAAGTCTTAAAGGATGCAGATGGACTGACCGTCTGGAAACAGACTGGAGTCAAGGCCAATGCATTTCTCTTAGCAACTACTTCATTGAGGAGAAGGGTGATGACTGCGCTGGAGATATTCCTGGACTACCCTCATCTCCTGTGAGTGCCGAATCTGTGACGACAATTGGTAAGATCATTCCGATTATCCCTTGTGTAGCAGACCCAGTTGTGTAGCCGACCCAGTGACATTGAGCCGGCGGCAGTGGCTACCTGCTGGGCCAGTGGGTAATATGTCACCAAGGTGAGAAACTGTTACGAAAATGTGTGACAATGTGGAAAATGCTGTGTCTGAACAGGCGGGTTAGCCTGATGTGATTGCTCCCTCGCAGGAATCTGCAAGGGAGAATGTTCCTGTGTTGCCGGAAGTGCCTATGACCAAGGCTAGATTTGGGATGGCGAAAATCTGAGATCCTATGCTAGCCCGGGTAAAAGGTAGTAAAACCTGAGACTGGTAGAATGATAAATGTTCGGGACAATAATGCAGATACTATGGACTATCCGGTGGTCCTCACTGAGGGTGAAACCCTGGTGAAAACTGAGACTGATGAACTTGGCAATGCAAAAGTGCTTATACATGAGGAAATGTTGGGCCATGATTTTCCTTTGTTCTGTGATGTGTGGGAAAGTGTAAACACTTCTGCAGTCAGTGTCAAAACTCCTGCAGAACTGGTACCTAGCCCTTTACATGAAGTGACCATTAGAAACAATGGTGCTAATAAGGTGCAAGGTGATTGTACCAAGTTTGCGTAATTGCATAATGAAAATGTGATGTCATGTGAAATATATGATGATGATGACATGCTTTTTTCATTGCAGGTTATGGACAGGGGAGAAGTGCCCCCTGTAGGTAAACATGTAAATAATGCAGAAGTGCGGATAAATGTTGTGAGCACAGAGTGGAGCGAATCTACTGTGGTGAACGTGCAGAACAGCGTGGCAGTCCTAGAGGGGGGTACCACACGTAACAGAGGTGGATATACAGTCTCCACGGGGTTCTTTGGTTGCTGGGGAGGTGTCCAATGTGGGAATTGGCTCATCGGTGCACCTAGAGGTCAGAGTTCATATATGACGTATGTGCTGTAACCGATAGCAACTTAGAGAGGGAAGCTACCATGTCATGGTCTTGCAAAATTAAGGTAGTTGCTAGTAGCGACCAGACGACAGTTATACCTGACGTGACGAGAGATACATGGGGAGATGTCAGGATAGGGTCTGAGAATTAGACCCAGGCAGTGGAAGACTTCCTGGCAGGTCTGACCAACTAAAAATAGCATGTAGAAGAGCATGACTGACTGCTGGCAGAGGCTCAATACCAGCTGGGCCTGGCAGGTCAGTACGGCTGCAAACTTGAAGATATTTTCGCCCGCTCTGCACAGTCCCTAGATACACTAGAGAAGGGATTAGCTCTTCTCGCAGAGCAACTGGAGAAAGCTCCAGAAGAGTCAAAGGAGGAGACTCAGAAAGAGATGAATGAACTAAAGGATCTAGAGTCACACATAGAAGCGGAAATTCTCCAACTTCAAGAGGAATTTGCAGCTTCTGAGCGATCCAGACGTCATGCGGAGCAGGAAAGAGATGAGATGGCTGATGAGTTCTCAAACACCATTTCAGGAAAATCTGCTCTCTTGGAGGAGAAAAGACATTTGGAAGCCAGGATTGCTCAACTTGATCTAGAATTGCGTGATCGGATGGTGGTCCTGGACCACCAGAGACAAATTGTGTCTAAGTTGGAGAAGAAAGAGAAGAAGTTTGACAAGCTCCTGGCTGAAGAGGAAAATACCTTGGCCCGGTATGCCGAAGAACGTGACCGAGCGGAGACTGATGTTCGGGAGAAGATCAAGGCCCTCTCCTTGGCTAGAGCCCTTGAAGAAGCGTTTGAGGAGCAAGATGAATTTGAGAGGCTGAACAGGCAACTCAGAGCAGAGATGGAAGATCTCATGAGCTCAAAGGATGACGTCGGGAAGAACGTCTATGAGCTGGAGAAGTCTAAGCGTGCTCTCGAGCAGCAGGTGGAAAAAATGAGGACTAAACTTGAAGAGTTAGAGACGAGTGCTTCTCGAGAAGACAGGTTGGCTCAATCAAAGGAAAATGAGAAACCTGAAGAGGAGATTCCTTTGAAAGATACCAAGAAGTCTAATCCAGAGCCAGTTAAGAATGGGTCTGGAGATGGTGGTGCCGTGGTGCTGGCTGAGGCAGAGAAGATGGAAGATGGTTCTGCGGAACCAGGTAATGTAGCTGATATGGATTCTGAATCCAAGAGACTCGTGGTAGTGAGTAGCCAGGACCTGGTCATGAAAGATATTCTCTCTGCCTTCAATGTCTTCCAGAAAGCCAGCGGTCTGCTGGGGAAGAAAATACAAGGAGACAGACGACCAGCATGCAGATGTTGTCTACTACTGTGAGATGGCTCTCCTGGAGCTTGCACGAATGGAGAACAATGTCCTGGGTGACCCTCTCTAGGGACTGCCAAAAGACAAAGAGTCTGTTAAAGACCCTGGTGTCCCCAGTACCTTACAACATTGAGAAGAAGAAAAAGGAGGCGTTAAGAGGGCAGGTATATGATACCATGTCCAAGAAGGATGAGAAGGCTCACAAAGTGAATGGAGACTCCAAAGAGACAAAGGCTGAAGAAACTAAGGCCAATGAGCTGGAGTAGGAGAAATTCTCAGATGTTGCAGAGATCAAAGAAGAGGCTGAACGAGAGTCTGCCAAAGTGGAAAAAGCCACTGAAGAAGCAGAGGTCTCTGAAACTGAAGCCAAATCCTGAAGCTAATCCCTGGGGGGAGTAAAGGAAAAAGAGAGATGCTATCTGTTGATAGAATAAAGAAACAAAGCGAGTGTGAACACCAGGTGACACCAGAATGGCTGAAAGGTGGTATAAAACTGACCAGCCGGATGTCCAACAAGAGAAGGAGGTGGGAGCTCCCCATGGAAAACACAGCTGTAAAGGTTACGGAAGTTAAAGATCAT
Source organism: Bufo gargarizans (assembly GCF_014858855.1). Lineage (NCBI taxonomy): Eukaryota > Metazoa > Chordata > Amphibia > Anura > Bufonidae > Bufo > Bufo gargarizans. Next base: position 158,939 of record NW_025334788.1, on the reverse strand, counting down.
GGACCTAAGAAAAAATCTGACATAGAAGCAAGACAGAAAGCTAAGAAGAAGTTCTCCAGCAAAGGGGAGACAGAAGAGTCCCTTATACATTGTTGGCTCGGTAGAAAGTTAGTGTTTATGAAAAAAACAAGCTCTGCTAGACTGTGGGTGGCAGAATAGAGGGAAAAATTTGATACTGACAACATCTTCCAGAGGGCATGGTACGATGTGGGAAATTCCGGTCTGAAGAAGAGGGGGGTAAAGTCTAAGTAAAGTCCAGGAAGATGGCTTCAGCAACCACTCAAGAGGCCCTGTTATTGGAGTAATAAAAAATTACAGGGAATGTCATTAGCATTTTGGATTAGGAAAAGTTATACAGGAGAGGTACCACAAGTAATGTCACTGTTCGCAGCGCCTATGCAAAAAGTACACTGTATGTCACAGATATGCAAGGGTCCGCAGGTGAGCTGACCATCACAAACATTCTGGGCGCGGGCCTGCTGTTGACTCTAGATAACTTTTGCCTGATCGCACGTCCCCGTCACTGTCTGCAGCGGACACCGTCTACAGAAAAAGTACACTGGATGTCACTGATATTTTAGGGCTGCGCACACTTTACACAGGAGATGTAGCGCGAATAATTTAACTGTCCGCGCAGCCTATTACTCAGTATTTAGTGCAGGATGCGCTAAAAATATATATTGCTGCTGTCAGTCACAATAGTCTTTTTTTTTTTTCTGTCAAGCTACCTTGATTTTTATTTAATTAAAGGATCAGAAGGTAAGTGATCCAAGCAGACAATCTCATTAAGCAGAAGCATCCCTTTAGCCAGTTCACTGAGAGCCAGAACCAACAGCAGAAAGCTTCATTTGGCAGCGAACCTGGAATCAAATGCTGCAGACTGCCTTTTTAAACGGATTCAGCTTTTGATCCAATTTTTTTAATATATTTTTTAAATATCTTTGTTAATTTTTTCTGAACAAAAAAAATTATACAAATATATATGAAGGAAGGAGCATAGTATATATGTCTTTTACATCTCCTAATATGTAATCCCAATTGCATAAATACTAACGAATTAAGACACATTGGCCTAAATAGGCCAGTTAACATATAAAAAGAAAAAATGAAGAAATGCCCTGAGGCAATACTAATCTCCCTCCTCCCGTATAAGACAGACCTATTCCACCCCCCCCCCCCAAGCCTGGCCACGGCTGTCACAGAGGCGGCGGGCGACTACCGCCCGCATTCCATGATACGCTAGAAGTCAAATCCCCCGCCCCCCTTCCCCCGAATCCCACAATACCCTGATCAGCTCTGATTCTGCATGCCAGGGGTTCCATGAAAATTGCAAAAAGAAGTGGGGAAAGTGGGCAACCCTGCTGTGTGCCCCGCTGCAAACAGCCGGCAGGGGAAATCACCCCATTAATATTAATTCTGGCCACTGGGTCGTTATATAACATTTTCACCCATCCGATAAACTTTTTACCCAAGTTCATCTTGTGCATGATCTACCAAAGAAAGGGCCACTCCACCCTGTCAAAGGCCTTGGCGGCATCTAGGGACAGGATGGAGCGGTCCCCCCCCCCCCCATCTGCACGTTCAGAAAAGTCCTCCGTATATTAGTCTGAATTTGTCGCCTGGTGGATGAACCCCGTCTGATCTATATGAACTAGGCCTGTAATTACCTTTTTAGTCTGTTTGCGAGAACTTTGGCAATTATCTTATAATCTGCATTGAGATATAGGTCGATAGGCCTCAATTTTATTTCCATCCACCCTCAATTTCCACAGTTGTTTCAGGTCTACAGTCTTCACCTGTTTGGATTTGTCTGATCTTTTTGGAGGCCTTTTGATTGGATATTATAGAGACAAGCAGTTTGCCTGGGGCACCTCCCTCACAGAAATGCTCATATCCCTGGAAAAACAGTTTGTTCTGTGCCTTTTTCGTCATATAGTTTATATAATGATCTTTAGTGGATTTTAATTGGGCTCGCACGTTCTCATCATTATTTATTCTAATCCTACCTTCCAGATATTTTACATTTTCTTCCAAGCTTTTTTCCTATTTAAAGAACTCTGTTCTTTTCTTTTTAATTATACCGTAGTACAGCCCACGCAAATATGCCTTCATTGCGTCCCACACAAAGTGGATATGCATTGTACCAATATTTTCTCGCCAAAAATAGGCAAGTTCCTTATTTATCCTCTCTGTGTCTTTTATAATGGTTAACCAGTGAGCATTCAGTCTAAACGGTCTGACTGTACCGGGTTGTCCCCCCATCTTAATGTCCAGTAGGATCAGTGAGTGATCCGAGATTCCATGAATCTCGTATTTCATTTTCAAGGTTAAGGCGAGCATCTCACTATTAGCCAGAGCAATATCAATTCTGGACATGGCTGTATATGTTTTACTAAAACAGGAAAAGACTTGCTTATCGCCAGATGTAATTTAACCCTGTTTCCTCACAAAACCCACGAAGTAAAGAATATTTTCCCTGCTTATATTTTGCGGCAGTGGATATTCTGTCTAGTTCAGGGTCTAGTACACAGTTAAAATCTCCGTATACCAACACTGGGCACTGCTTTCTATTATACATGAACACAATCAACTGGTTAAGGACTGTCATAGCAAATGGGGGGGGGGATATATCGGAGGGCTAGAATGCACTTCCTGCCATTCCATAGAGAAAGATAAATCTCCCATCTGAATCAATCAATTGTTCCAGCGGCACATAGTCAACATTCCTATGAACATATACACTAATCCAGCGGGAGTAGGACGAGAATCTGGAGTGGAACTGGTACCCCGCCCATTTCTTTATTAAGTAATCAGGGGTCTCTGGTGATGCGTTTGTTTCCAATAGTGCTACTATTGCGGGGAGATGTCGAGTAATCAGGTCAAAAACTATAACCCGTTTTTTCCTATCTTCTAAACCGCGTACATTCCAAGTTAAAACTTTATCATTCATTACGTTATGGGGCTATAAGAGAGTCGTCCGCCGTCTCTTCATGGCAACCGTGACCATTCCCATCCCCCCTGAGATCATTTCCAATCCTTGCCTGTTGAGTAACAAAGTCTAAAAACACATTGAAGGAGGGGGATGGTACATTATGAAACTGTTTATAATGGGAACCATGTGTGATCCACTTCTCCTGTAGATTATAAGGGAGTTTTTGGACAATTGGATTGACAACTCTGGCGGTGTCCAGGAATGCTAGTCCTGGCAGATCTCCTTCTGCCTGAGCAACCTGTACCTCTATCAACAAGTCACTGAGTTCCCTGAGTTTCTGGTAACCCCTACCAACTATTCTGGGAAAACTATCAATTCTCTTATATAAATCACTTTCTATAGCTTCAATTTACCCATAACACTCATCAAGTCTTTCCCACGCCATTTTTAGGCATTTGCCCGAATAGTTTATGTTAATGTCTTGGATTCTAACCCTAACTCCTTACTACAGGAAAGATCTAAGTCCCTTATGGCATTTTGGAAGGAGGCTCGCCATTCCCTTTAGTTCTCGGGACGATTAGTGAACTTTATAAGTCCTTTGGTTACCAGCTCCTGTTTAGCAAAAAACTTAGTGAAGTCCATGGCGGCCTGGTTAGTGCCAATACTATCCAGTGCATTGTTGCTATGCTGCATGTGTGGTGTATCACCATACCTTTTAGTTTCTGGCTTAGGGAAGTCTGTATAATACCATTCTGACGCGAAGGTTGTCCCTTTAAGTCAAAGCGAAGGTTGTAGCTTCTGTTTGTAGGGAAGCAGTTGTGGCTGGCACCGATTTGTCGCACACCATCCTGCTGGAGGTATTGTGGTTCGAAGTAGGATCTTTGACACTCTGTATAGGCTGGCTGATACAGTATGCTGAATCATAGTTGTCATCTGTCCTAGGATGCTGATGGACATATTATGAAACGCGCTGTGCTGGATCTTGTTGATATAGGTCTTGCCCGAGTACTTCGCTGTGTTTTTCAGATTCGAGGAACTGCATGGCTTCTAGGAACTCTGCTTTGGCTACTGTGGCTGCTGCTTCTTTCTCTGCGGCAAGTTTTTCTAGTGACGCTTGAAGGCATGCTGTCTCTTTTTCCAGTGACACTTGCAGGCATGCTCTCTTTCTTTAGTTGCATCTGTTGTGCAGCAAAGGAAGACCTTACTTTTGCAGCCTCAGCTTCTGCATGTACGAGAGCAGCCTTTACTTTTATCAAGGACTTGCTAGAGCAGCTTTCTCGTGACCTGGTCCTGTATGATGATGCCTGGCTAGCAGATATTGTGTGCCTTTTGCTGGCTGCCTAATGTCTCTGTGCGGACTCAGTCTATGTAGAAACGGACTTTAGCGTGGTCTAGATCGGGCTGCACTCTCACTTCTTGGCAGCCGCTGCAACCTTGTGCGCAGGACAAGGCTCCATATAGTCAGATCCACTATCGCTGGTGATTAGCATCTGTTTTACTGTTCTGTGTTCATACACAGTGTGCAGTCTGACATTTAGCATAAACCATTCCTGTCTTCCAAATAAGTGACTCTTCTTTGTATTCTAACTTGTTTATTAGTCAACAGATTGTACAAGTGTGCAATTGATTGGTAAGCAGGATTGTTGATTGATTGGTAGAACAGGATTGTTTGATTGGTAAAACTATAAGAATACAAATAGCATGTATAAGTATTAAGCATAGCTTGCACTATTACATTTGCATTAACCCCTTCAACCCTGGGCCTGTTTTCACCTTCCTGCCCAGGCCATTTTTTGCAAATCAAATCAATAAATGTGTCACTTTATCTGGTAATAGCTTTGGAACACTTTTACTTATCCAAGCAATTCTGAGATTGTTTTCTCATGACACATTGTACTTCATGATAGTCATAAATTTTAGTAAATATATTTCACCTTTATTTGTGAAATAAATCCCAAATTTACCAAAAATTTAGAAAAATTCCCGAATTTTCAAATTTCAATTTCTCTACTTTTATAATAGATAGTGATACATCATATAATAGTTATTATTATTAGAATTAACGGAAAATGGAGATGAAATTTCGGAATGTAACTTTTTGGGCAGATTGTATATTTTAATCAATTATTTCCAGTAGCAAAGCAAAGGTTAACAGCCAAATAAAACTCAATATTTACTGTATTACCCTGATTCTGTGGTTTACAGAAACACCACACATTTGATCGTAAACTGCTGTACGGGCACACGGCAGATTTGGAAGGCAGATATAGCTGAACCTGTTTTTAGATGCCATGTCCCATTTGAAGCCCCTGTGATGCACCCCTACAGTAGAAACTCAAAAAAGTGACAACATTTTGGAAACTACGGGATAAGGTGCCAATTTTATTGGTATTATTTTGGGATACATATGATTTTTAATTGCTCTATATTCAGTTTTTTTAAGACCTGGTGCCCCAACTATGTCTATAGAAGACTCTTTAGATCTTGTAGTGTGTCATAAATCCCCAACGTAGAGGCCTCCAACAGGACATTTAGTGCAGAGAATCAGATAAACAACATTGGATGTAGAACATGTGAATGTCCCAGGGATCCTATATCCTGCTGTGTGTTGGGGATCCGGATTTTATCTGTTGTCATTATATAGGAACAGGTTTTGCATCTTCTTATGTTACAGGGAAGGGTTCCTTCAGGTGACTACCTCTTGAAGCTCATCAAGAGAATGCCAAGAGTGTGCAAAGCAGTAATCAAAGCAAAAGGTGGCTACTTTGAAGAACCTAGAATATGACATATTTTCAGTTGTTTCACACTTTTTTGTTATGAATATAATTCCACATGTGTTAATTCCTAGTTTTGATGCCAAAAATAATGAAAATAAAGAAAACTCTTTGAATGAGAAGGTGTGTCCAAACTTTTGGTCTGTACTGTATATCAAGCTGAAAGCTCAAGGGTAGTGTCTTCTCTGCTGCAGCTAAAGGGGGCAAGTCTCAGCTCTCCCTATCACAGCTCAGGAGGCGTGTCTCAGCTCTCCCTATCACAGCTCAGGGGGCGTGTCTCAGCTCTCCCTATCACAGCTCAGGAGGCAGTTGAAGGATTAAACTGAGCATGTGCGGCCATCTCAGTGAGCAGGTTAAAGAAATAATAAATTAAAAAACAGCAGGTGGTGCTATGCAGATACATAGTGGCAATGATCAATTTTTTATTGCATGCAATTACAAAAGTATTCAGATGCAGGTGATAGTGAAAACTGTAGACAATTTTCACGGGAAAACCCCTTTAAGGAAGTCTAGCTACCGCTCTGTTAGCAAAGAAACCTATAAAAAATCTGCAAGTTTGGTTGAAGAGAATAGCTCAGACAGTTAGTCATTTTATGATTATGTAAAACATTTCTTTTTTTCAGCTACAAAACTATCTGACCCGAAATTATGTTGAGACATTTGGTTCACACAAGAGGAGATTCTGCATTTCAGAGGAAATTGTATTGAAATAATCAACATTTATGCATATAAACGATATAATAGGAATCTGCTGAGAATGTGCTGATTACAGGATGAGGCCAAGCATCTTTTCTTTCTTATCAACGTATCTGTGGATCTATCCTCAGGCCAATAGTGTGGTTAGCCACTGCGAAAATAAAAAGATTAATTCATAAAAGTAACATTGCATTAGAGATGGAGCCAGGATCACAATTTCACCCTGGCGGCAATAACCAGCTCATTCCACCATGTTCTCAATAACGTTTCATGACTTTTTCGATTACCATAGGAACTCTTTCAAGGAAGTTTTTAGTATATTGTAACTAAATCATTCTAATATGAAACTGTATTTAGGGAATCTTACATTATTCTGGAGGTCTATTTGTTTTGGGGTCTGGTCTGGGGTCTGTATTTATTCTGGGGTATCTAGATATTCAAGGATTTGTATTCTGGCGTAGTATATTCACCAGCTATCAAGCCAAGGGATGATCCAGATGCATGGACACCACCCCAGAGAGAGTAAGTAATAGAAGCAAAACAGAAAGCAATCCAGCTCCATCGGAAATTTTTTTTTAATCTCCTTTATATAGAATATTAAAAAGGCACAGGTAATTGTAGTGAGTACAAATGACGTGTTTCGATCGACTAAACGATCCTTATCATAACGTGTACACGTTTAAGATTAATGTTGAACATCGCTTAGTCGATCGAAACACGTCATTTGTACTCACTACTGTTACCTGTGACCAGTGTTCCCTCTAAGCTGCGCGGGTGGGCGGCCGCGCAGCAATTATTGTGGCCCCGCTCACAATTTTATAATGCCCGCTCACTCAGCCTAGTTCGCTAACGCTGCTGGCAAAATGCCAGCTCTTGTCGTCACTCGTCAGACTCATGTGCGTGACGGCGCCGACGTCCTCCTCGTAGTCTTGTGCAGCTCAGCACAGCGGGGCGCGCCTACATAACGTCAGTCGTCACTGTGTTCTTTAACGTCAGACGTCACACACACACCGCAGCGCTGTTCGCGCACTTATTGGCGCTGCAGGATTCGTGGGAGAAGGAAGGGAACTCTGAGGAGCGTGGGCACAGAGTTCGCTGAGGTAGTGGTTTTGGATTAAGTGGTAGCCTAGGCAGCTTTACGTCTCAGCCGTGTCTGGTATGAAAGAAATTGAAAGACTGTGCTGGGCTGGCGGCGTTGCTGTTGCTGTGGGCTGTGGCAGGGCCGGGGGTGAAAAGGGGAGAAAAATAAGTTATAAAAAAGTCTGATAAATACCAGTCTGAATGAAGGACTGTTAAAAGGGTTAATAACTACTGAAGGCCCTTCACAGTAGTTATTAACCCCTTTCAGCAGTCCTCCAGTCACAGTATTTATTAACCACTTCAGCAGTCCCCCATTCACAGTATTTATTAACCCCTTTCACTAGTCCCCTCTTCAGTGAAGGGGGGACTGCTGAAGGGGTTAATAAATACTGTGAATGGGGGACTGCTGAAGTGGTTAATAAATACTGTGAATGGGGGACTGCTGAAGTGGTTAATAAATACTGTGAATGGGGGACTGCTGAAGTGGTTAATAAATACTGTGACTGGAGGACTGCTGAAGTGGTTAAGAAATACTGTGACTGGGGGACTGCTTAATGGGGTTAATAACTACTGTGAAGGGTCTTCAGTAGTTATTAACCCCTTTTAACAGTCCTTCATTCACACTGGTATTTATCAGACTTTTTTATAACGTATTTTTCTCCCCTTTTCACCCCGGCCCTGCCACAGCCCACGGCAAAAGCAGCGCCGCCAGCCCAGCACAGTCTTTCTTTTTTCCCCCTTTAGGTGTTTAGGTGTTAGAGCAATCTAATTAAAGTTCCATTTTAACACCTAAAGAGAAAGGAAAAAAATAAAACCTACTGTTTCTCTAGATGACCTTATGTTGATAGTAGTGTTAATAGAGTCTCAATGATTTGTAAAAATAGTGTAGATGCTTTAATAGACCCTTTAGACTCTATTACCACTACTATCAACATAAGGTCATCTAGAGAAACAGCAGCTTTTTTAAATTATGTTTTTCCTTTAGGTGTTTAGGTATTAGAGCAATCAAATGAAAGTTATGTTTTAACATAAGGGTCAGAAACTGGGTTTTGTTTAGCCTCTTGGTTATTAGTTTTTCTATGTAAGTTCTCTGGATCAAAGATTTTTTTTTCCCTGTATGATTTTTATATGGAGAGCAATGTCTAGTGATCACAGAGAGGACTATACTGTATTGTATGGGATGGCGCTGAGGTTTGTATGCTCTTTGAAGTGACAATTATCTTAGGTTTTCCTATCGCCCACCTTTGATGGCGCTGTGCCCAGCTCTGAGCCGACCCCGCTCAGCAGCTGCCAAGGCTTAGAGGGAACACTGCCTGTGACTCTAATGTTTTTACTAGTGCTGAGTGAATCGAACCATCCGAATGTGGAATTCGATCAGAAGTTCAAGAAAAATTAGACTTGCAGCGAATCCAAATTTCCTTGCGCTTCGTGGTAACAATTTTTTTAGTTTTTTTCTAAAATGGCAGCTGCAAGTGTTACAAAGTGAAAGTAGGAAGCCTGGAAATGCGAGATCACCCATAATGCCGTGCAGCTAGCCATCCCGCAGATGTTGCTGAAAACTGTTTGAAAAAGAATATTGGATAGGGAGAGTGCAGGGGCAGTGCAGGGATATGGTAGGGAGAGTTTTTTGAGACTGTAGGGAGACCATAGGGAGAAAGTAGGGAGACTGCAGGTTGCGTGCATCTCATTCATAGTTAATCAGTTATTTTATACATGGACTTACTGTGCGTCAGACTCAATATTTAAGGGCGGTCTAATATATAGTTTATTTTGTTCAACTGCTGCCACATTTATAGTTAATCTGTTATTTTACACATAGGCTTACTGTGCGTCAGACACATTCTTAGTTAATCCGTTACATTACAGTTCAGTTACTATGGCCAACAGACAGTTGCCTGGGCCCTCCAAAGGAAAGGCAGTAGAAAAAATGTTGTTGTAGCTGGCACAAGTAGCAGCAGAAGAAGTGGGTTGTTACAGCCACAGAAACAGGCCAGAGCTGCCACTGTCATCCATTTTGGCCAACAATCCAACTGTACTGGAATGTTTGACTCGGGCTTCAACATCATCTCAAGTGACAACAGGTACACACAGCCAGGAATCTTGGGTTCTTCTGACACCAAGCTTACTTGGCATGGCCTAGGAACTGCTTTTGTGCCCTCACCTGTCCTGAACCTGCCTCTTGTTTTTGCTGCTCCTTCTGCTAGCCAAGTAATGTATGCTGCTGTCTGTACTCTGCTTTTCACAGAGATGAGCTTTGTGAGAACAGTCAGCAGTTACAGGCCAGCACAGACTTGGAGGAGAAGTCTGCTGCTGACTACCATTGATGACAATCGGGTGGGAGCACATGTTGCAAGAGGTCAGGGAGCATCACCCTGAAGTGGTGTGGGAAAACCATGCCACTCATTTAGTGTTACAGCTTGATGCACCAACTGCTATATCTCCCACTGGCATGTACCCCCTCTCCAGCAGTCAGGGCTCGACAACATCACCAGAAGGAAGCTGTCATTCCTTCCCGTCAACTTCAATGTTGTCTATTGCTTTTGATGCTCCTCCTCATCACTTGTTTAGACAGCTATCGATCACCAAAGCGATTGCAAAAAGATAACAGTATGCGTGCCCTCATCCAATGGTGCAGAAGCTGAACGTGCACCTGGCCAAGTTGCTGGCACTACAGTCCCTCCCTTTCCATGTAGTTGACTCTGCACATTTCAGAGAACTGATGGCTTATGCCAAGCCAAGGTGGAGAGTCCCAAGTCATCATTACCTCTCTAAAAAATCTGTATCAGCCTTGTACACGTACATTAAGCAGAAGGTTTGCCAGTCCATGGGCCTCTAGGCGTCTTAAAGAGTTCACGCCAGTGCTAACTTATGGTGTTGCAACTATGGTAAAGGACAATGTATGTCGTTCACAGCCCACTGGGTAAATGAGGTTCTGTCCCACCAGAAGGCCAGGTGATGGCAATTCACAGAGGTCCTCCAGCATATGATCTGTGCAAAGCTAGGAGTTGTCGCATGGTTCTGCACCTGCCTTGGCGAACGGAGCCACATCGAGAGGAACTGGTAAGTGTCATCAATAAAGAAATCAAACACTGGCTGCCTCCCCGGCAACTGGAGATAGGAAGAACATTTTGTCTGCACTGCATTAGGGGGGGCACATATCTTCAATTTCATTGTCACCTCGTTCCTCAAGTCTTCCACTGAACTGCAAGAGCTGTTAAAAATGTCCAGGAAACTGTGCATGCACTTCAGCCACTCTTACTGTGCAAAACATGCCCTCCTTGAGCTACAAAGGCAAAATGCTCTTCCCCAACATCGCCTGATATGCAACGTTTCTACCCATTGGAACTCCACACTCCATATGGTAGACCGCCGTTATAAACAAAAGAAGAGGGTCAGCGATATCTTAATGCTGCAGACAGACGGGTCTACTCTCTGGTGTAACTTCTGCGTTATTCAATGACATCTCGTGTGTGACAAGTGTCATTTGCTCAGGCCCTTTGAGGAGGCCCCTTTATTTGTCAGTGGGCAGAACTACAGGATGATTGATGTCAATCCATTCCTTCACGTCCTGGAGGGGAAGCTGACAAATATAATTGGAGAGGGGACAGAAGACATGCAATCTACATTTCATGGCCACCTGAGCCGTGAGGGGGATGAACTGGCAGAGGAGGATGAGAACATAAATGGTCAATAATTTTATACACAACTACACAGTCAGTATTTGGCATCAGTATTTAATCAGTATTTGTAAGCCAAAAGCAGAAGTGGCTCCAAAAGAGAGATAAAATGGAATGGAATTATTTGCATCTCATCTGTGTTTTGGACCCACTCCTGCTTTTGGCTTACAAATACTGATTAAATACTGATGCCAAATACTGACTAAATACTGACCGTCTGAAAGAGGCTTTATGGATTCTCAAAATACTGGATTAGTTTTTTTTTTTTCTTTTAGTTTTCTTTTCTTCTGATGAATCAGTAGAACGGAAAAATAAACAGTGATGCGAACACATGTCACTGCTACTGCTGCTGCCCCCCCCAGTCTGTCACAAGGCCACTATTATCCCTGTTTCTGCCACAGCTGTTCGACTCCATCCCCACTCTGTTTTGGGGCCACAACTATTATTGTTACTGCCACTGCTGCTGCTGCCACCTGCTCCACTGTGTTATCGGGCCACTATTTTCACTGCCACTGCTGCCACCCTCTCCACTGTGTTATGGGGCCACTATTTTCACTGCCACTGCTGCCACCATTCCCACTGTGTTATGGGGCCACTATTTTCACTGCCACTGCTGCCACCCTTCCCACTGTGTTATGGAGCCACTACTTGAATCTTGGGGCACTGTGCTGTTAAATCCACAGCAATAAATTAGACCTGACGCTAACATTGACCTGTAATACTGACACACAGTAAATCTACAGCTAACAGAAGGGCGCTGCCTCCATTTCTTTATTTTGTTCAGCTAAAGAACCATTGGACTGCAGCGGTGCACACAGGTTTTTTGCTTTACTGAAGGCTGCTGTATGCTTTTCTTTTTGTTTAACAAAACGGATTAGCTTTGAATGTGTGTGGACTACAACGTGATGCATATGGCGATAAAGTACATCTGCCTATAATACTGATAGCACAGTACCTACAGAAAGGATTAACTTTGAAAGTGGGTGCACTATAGCGTACTGCACATGTCGATACACTCTCCCTGCAATCTCCCTGCAGTTTAACTTCCAAGCTTTCACACTGTGATTGGGGTTTACCAAGTGGGATGAATAGGATTAGGCAGAGTGGCCTGGGTTTACCTGATTGATCGTGATTTGTGACAAATTGATTAGTGATGAGTGGCATAGGCAATATTAATTTTTGTGATATTTCGCAAATTTTTCACTTAATATTCGCAATAGATTCATGAATTCTAGAATTCTGGATCTCCAGCTATTATTTTCGCAATTGTGCAAATCGGCACTAATGATGTGCATATTTTTTTGCGCAATACATGCAACTTCACATTTTATTAGGTCTGAGTAGATATTACTGATTGGTGCACTAAGTATTGTTGTGACATCACAGCACTATGTCTGTAGCATGTAGGTATGGACAGCAGAGAAACAGTAAGGTCCCTTGCAGACGAGCGTGTCCGCATTAGGTCCTGATGCGTTGCGGATGCGTTCAGTGAAAACTGCCCGATTTCACAAGCAAGTACATTCAGTTTTGTTTGTGATTGCGTTCAGTTGTTCAGTTTTTATCACGCGAGTGAAATGCGCATTGATGCGTTTTTCATGCTCGTGATAAAAATGGAATGTTTACAAACAACATCTCTTAGCAGCCATCCGTGAAAATCGCATTGCACCCACACTTGCTTGCGGATGCGATGCATTTTTCATGCAGCCCCATTCACTTCTAAGGGGCCAGCGTTGCGTGAAAAACGCAGAATATAAAACATGCTGCGATTTTCACGCAATGCATAAGTGATGCGTGAAAACCACCGCTCATGTACACAGCCCCATTGAAATGAATGGTTCCGGATTCCGTGCGGGCGCAATGTGTTCACATCACGCATTGCACCCGCGCAGAATACTCGCTCGTGTGAAAGGGGCCTAATCCCTATCACACTACCTAACACCCTGCACTGGAATCAGCCACACTATATCACTATCTAACCTACACTGACTATCTCCCACTAACTATCTGTATTATATAGGAGCTAACTATCTAATGTAATTATATAAGGAATAGGATCCAGATGAAAGCACAGAGCACAGCGATGTCACTGCTCTCTCTGTCAGAACTGCAAAAAAACTGCAGAAAATGGCTGCTGGGGAGGTTCTTATATAGTAAAGGGGTAGGCAACTTTCCGATTGGTTGCTAGGGATGTTGCTAAGTTCTGACAAAAATATTGCAGCCTTCTCATTGGCCGACAAGCAAGAAGGGAGGTTACTGATGGGAAAAAAAATCTAGAATATTCGCAATTACAAATATATAGCACTATATTCTACATCTTCGCGAATTCTCGAAGTGCCGATATTCGCGATAAAAATTTGTGAGTAGAATACTCGCAATCAACACTAGAATTAATTTAAAAAAAATCAAATTTCTGGCCTAATCTAATTTTTCTAAACTTCGCTCATCTCTAGTTTTAACTAAAGAAGGAGATTTTAATTTGCAGTCCAGTGGAGCTGGATCGCTTTCTGTTTGGTTTGTTTTCTGGCGTCTGATCTGAGTTATATATTCTTTTAGTCAGTCTGTATTTATTCTAAGGTCCCTATTTAATAAGGCGGATTCCAGCAGTAAGACTGGAGCAGCTTCAGAATGGCAGCAGGGAAATCAATGAAAGTATGGTGTCTTTTTTACTTTAAACCTACTGTAAGCCACATAAAAATGTTGTACCAACTGGACGACCACTCTAAGTGGTCTGGTGTCACTCTGTAGTTATTTCTGAGGTCTGACCTCGGTCTTAGATTAGGGTGGCTGGTTTAATATCTGCATTTTTTGGGGTCTTGTCTGAGTTTAAATTTATTTAGGGTCTTTGAGGCCTGTATTTATTCTGGGGTCTGTAGTTAGTCTGTAGTCTAGTCTTAGGTCTCTATTTTGGGGGGCATTCCAAGTTTTTCTGGGACCTATATGTACTCTGCAGTCTGGTCTGTCATCTGTATTTCAAGGTGCAATCCAGAGTTATTCTGGGGTTGGTAATTATTTTGTAGATTGTTTCTTCTTGGGTCTGGTCTGGGGTCTGTATTCTTTACAAGGTGTGATGAAGGATATAAGCACTGTGTGATTGGGATATAGAAGGTGAGCAATGTTTGGGGGAATGGTCTATGTAAATATGTATCATTGGACGAAAGTGAGTGAATTTCAATCTACAGAAGTGATTCCAAAGTAACAGAAGTCATTTCTGCATACAGTACTTACCATGCTCTGTCTTATTTTTCTGTTAAAGCACGGAGGTAAAATTCAGCTTCTTGAGACTCGGTATAGGTTGCTGGCACAATGACATATTCCCCTGGAGGAAGCTCCATCTGACCTGATACGTCACGGTAAGTAATAAAATCAGATACAAAAACCGGATTGTTTTTATTGAGGAACTCCTTCCCCAGAGGACTTTTGTCTGAAGGTAGAACCTGTTGTATAGAGAACACAATGATGACTATAGAGTAATAGTGTAACATTAGCATCAGTTACCATTATCTCTGTATCCAGTGTAAGTATCACATAGCGGAAGAAAAATGTAATAAAGCCTACATGGATGGTAAAATGAATCCATTATCCAATATATTTCTATTTATTGGCTATTTATATAGTGATATTTAGTAGCAGCTGTGGTTGCAGTAGTAGTGGTAGTAGTAGTAGTAATGGTAGCAGAGTTATAGTAGTAATAGCAGCAGTAGTAGTAACATTAGTGATAGTAGGGTGGAAGTAGTAGTACTAGTAGTAGTAGTAGTAATAGGAGTAGTGTTCGTGGTAGTAGTGTTAGTGGTAGTAGTAATAGTGGTAGTAGTAGCAGCAGTTGTACTGGTAATAATAGGAGTAGTGGTAGTAGAGTAGTAGTAGCACTGCTGCTGGTAGTAGTAGACATAGTAGTAGTGGTGGTAGTAGTAGAAGTAGTAGTAATAAGACTAGGGCAGTAGTAGTAGTGGTAGTAAAAGTAGGAGTGGTAGTAGTAGTAGTGGTAATAGTAGCAGTAGTGGTAGAAGTAGCAGCAGTGGGAGTAGTAGTAGAGTGGTAGCAGTACTGCTGATAGTAGTGGAAATAGTAGATGCAGTAGTGGTAGTAGTAGTAGAAGTAGTAGTAATAACAGTGGGACAGTACTAGTAGTGGTATTAGTAGTAGTAGAAGTGGTAGTGGGGTAGTAGTAGTAGAAGTAGTAGTGATAGTGGGATAGTAGAAATAGTAGTGGGATAGTAGTAGTAGTAATTAGTAGTAAGAAAAGGTGGTGGTAGCAGTGGTAGAAGTAGTAGTGGTAGTGAGGTAGTTGTAGTACAAGTATTAGTAGTGATAGTAGGGTAGTAGTAGTGGTTATAATAGTAGTAGTAGTAGCATTAGGCATAACAGTGTGCAGTGGCCAGAGAGTTCCTTTCAGAAGTGGAACATAATAAAAAATAATAACAATAATAATAACAAAAATTCCCAACAACCTTATATACATAGAAGCCAATGTTAAGCATTTTCATATTATTCTTCCTTCGATTCTTCTGTGTCAGAGACACAACGAGAGTGCGTTTCTTGGTGGCATCACCATCTTTAGCCTTCAATTGTATCCGGTACTGGGGGTTGGTGCTAAATCCGGCTGAGTGTGAAATAACATAACAGTGAAGGATAATAATATATGAATAGTAGTGGATGTAGTACTTCATATTCCAGGCACTGATACTTTCTCCTGTTAGATCCTATCTATTTATGTATAAAAGGGTTGACCACTTTTGGCAATCACATTTTCCCAAGTATAATTAAGACATTTTTAAATAATATTTAAAAAAATGAAAACAATTTCAAAACACGGTCCTCTCCTCTATCTGGGAAAAGCCAGCTCGGCAATGTTATCACAGACATTAGTCCCAGGCGTCTCCTGTGTGAAACAGCAAAAACCCATCAGCTACGGCTCCCACCTCACTCCGGGGCGGGCACCATCTTTAAAGACACGACATCCGTTGTACATGCACGATGCATGTTGTCAAGGGGTTAATGTTTTTACTATGTGATTGTAGTGAAAGTCTATGCATTTGGTCTCTTCATATTCGTACTGACCCCCAGAATAAAGTGACCCTGTTAGTTTTACTGCATAGTAAATGTCATAAATACAAAACCTCAAAAAAAGGAAGAATTGTGTGTTTAAATTTCCCAATTTTACCCAACCTATAATTTTTTTTACATGTTTCTCGGTACATTATTATTGATAAGCAGCATAGGCAATATTAGTTTTTGCAATATTTAGTGAATTTTTGGCCTAATATTCACCATAAATTCACAAATTCTAGAATTCGTGATCGCCAGTCAAAATTTTTCTTGATTGTGAAAATCGGCAATGTAATATGCGCGTATTGCGCGTGCAATACAGGCGCGGCTCAATTTTGCTACATTTTTCATGTAGCACTATTCCAATCACACTACCCAACACCCTGCACTGGAACCTATCAGCCACACTCTATCACTATCTAACCTACACTGACTATCTCCCACTAACTATCTGTATTATATATATGAGCTAACCAACTATCTAATGTATTTGAATAAGGATCCAGATGAGTCAGCAAAGCACAGAGCACAGCAATGTCACTGCTCTCTCTCTCTCAGAACTGCAAAAAACTGCAGAAAATGGCTGCTGGGGAGGTTCTTATATAGTAAGGGGTAGGCAACTTTCCTATTGGTTGCTAGGGATGTTGCTATGCTCAGAGAAAGATATTGCAGCCTTCTCATTGGCCCACAAGCAAGCAGGGAGGTTACTGATGAAAAAAAAAATCTAGAATATTTGCGATTATGAATATATAGAATATATATTCACGAATTGTCGAAGTGACGATATTCACGATAAAAATTAGCGATTAGAATATTTGTGATCAACACTATACATTATATGGTACAATAAATGCCCACGTTGACATAAAAATATTAAAGTTATGACTCTTGGAAAAGTGGGGATGAAAAAAAAAATGACCAAAAAAACCCTAAAACTGCCTGCAGTGAGTTGGGAGTAATCCTCCTGGTTGTGTAGTACACAAAGGATGGACTCACTTCATAAGATGCGTTGTGGGATTGTAGACATCTGTATAACGTATGACGGTGGCAGGCATGATTTCGGAGAACACACATTCTTACCCAAACCTTTCCTCCCTCCATCGCTGATTCCCTTCTTCCAGCTTCCATTGAATTCTGTCAGGGACCACTTAAAGTTGTCACCAGAGCACGCCTCGCTCAGTTGGAGGTTACAGATCTCCAATATTTTAAACCTGTTCCTATACTCCTCGAAGGGCATCCTGCAAACAACCAAAACTATGTGTTTCACAAATTTCCAACTTTCCAAATTTAAAGAGGACCCATCACCTCTCCTGGCATGCCTGTTTTAGTAACATTTATGCTGCATGCCCCGGAGGAGAGGATGATGGGAATGGTAGTGATACTGGTTGCAATAATTATTCACAGTGGCGATCCTCACACTGATGCTCCCTAGGGACAGGGCCGTGATAGAAGGACGCACCCTTTCTTCCCTTGGGGCATAACCTAATGTTGGGGCTCCTGCATATTGGTAGTTGGGGTGCCCTTGGTGTTGTGGGTTTGGTGCTGGTGCTAGGCAGGAGATATAGGTGCTGTGGCCCACATATAGTGCCGGAGTCAGTAACCAGGCCATTTGTAGAAAAGAACAAGTCTCTCCTTACTGGGAGTTGTAGTACATCCACCAGATCTAAAGAGTTATCTCCCAAGGAAAGAAAATCATCTTGCGTGCGCTTTTTTTTTACCACCAGGATGACCATCTAAGTGTAAACGATAAATCAACTGGCAATCTAATACTGCCTCCGATTACACGCTTGTTCATCTGGCAATTCAGATCTTTCAGCATGCCGGCGGCAGATCGTGCTGTGTAATAATGATCTGCCCCCCGGCACACCGCCGTCCTACACATGGACGAGCGATGGTATAGTGATGGCTCTTCCCCATGCTGCAGAGTTATTTAACCCCTGGAAGGGGTAAGGAAGACATTTGCTATTACAGGAAACATGATATATAGAGTTTGGTTAGGAGTCTCTGAATATCTGGAGTTCATCTGAGAAAGATTTGGGGTAACATGCCTCTCTCAGTTCTATAATCAAGAAGGAGTTAAAGGTTATGCGTCTTCAATATCAGATCAGCAGGGGTCCGACACCCAGCACCTCCACCGATCAGCTGTTTGAAGAGAAGGCGGCGCTCTATGTCAGCACCGATTCCTCTTCATTGCACTGCACTTCGCCTCGGAAATGGAGTGTAATACAAGTACCCGCTCAATTCACCACGCTACTGGAGACGAAACGTAGTGTAATGACGAGGAAGCAGCGCCGCCTCCTCGTCTTACTGCTGATTGGCGGTGGTCCCGGGTGTCAGACCCCCGCCAATCAGATATCGATGACCTATCTTGAGAATAGTTCTTCAATATTAACACAACACAACCCCTTTAAGGCTGCAGGTTTTGGAGATTGGATGGAATTGAATATTGGTTAAATTGTCACCCTTGATAGATATATGGTTTGGTTTTAGGATTATTTCAAATAAACAGTATGTATTTTTTCTCTCTCGCTCTTACTAAGGAGTGGGATCAGTTTGTGGATTTATCTAGGTAAATATAACTGTATTTCTATACTGATTATTGATTCTGTGTTATTTTGATATTATGAAATAAAGAAAAAAGTTAAGACATTTTTTACCTTTTGCACCCTTGCCTGGCCATATAAACAGTAGTCACAGGCAGTTGGTAATGAATACACCTGGCAAGACCCTGTATGAAGGGGCAGCGAGCAGGTAGTGTTTATGGGGCAGACTGTTTGATACAAGCTCTTTTGAAAATGTCCCATGGAAGAAAAACACGTAAGCGGCAGTCACCAGAGATAGGTTTCTTTATTCCAAAATTCTCACATTACATCGCGGACTGCCCCATGCCTATATCGATGTAATGTGAGAATTTTGGAATAAAGAAAACCACCATCTCTGGTGAGTGCCGCTTATGTGTTTTTCTTCTGTGGGACATTTGCAAAAGGCTTGGATGCAGAGCACCACCTATAGTGGGAACAAGGACCTGACTTGGAAGAGCTGAAAGTGGAACTTGGGAAGTCTGTGCTCTAGAGGTTGTTTATGCTTGATACAAGCTGATAACTCACCAAGCTTCTCCATCTTCCTTCTGAACATAGAGTTTTGCTTTTACGTCAGGAGCCACCTTCCCCCACTCCGGGGATCTGAGAGGACAAGAAGAAATCATGAAAATCAGGAAATTCCCTTTTAGACATTAATTTGCAAAGACTAAAGTCCAGGGAGTGGAAACCTTCCGTCACACGCGGCCAGCATACTCAAACATTATATTGGAAAAAGCCGACCACAAGCATAAAAAGGCCAAGGGCTGACAGCTGTCTTTGCCGACTTCCCATGAACAGACACTTTCGGCTCAGTCTGCACATCTATTTAGTAAGGGTCAGTAGGTTCACTTCCCCACTGGGTCTCCTGGGCACAGGAGGAATGACTGACATTCTTGGAGGGTGGTATTATCCTCACTCAGATGTGGCTGGCTCTCTGATCAAGATCTTCGAGAGTCCCAGCTGCTGGACATCTACACTTACATGCAAGTCTAATTGATGACATAAAGACAATTATCATGTGACATTTATAATACTGATGTCTTCTTATGTGGCAGATGGACCTTTGAGCCCCCACAGACATCCAGACCCATGTGTAACTGCCACCTCTACACCGCTGATAGCTATGCCCCTGTCATCACGTTTATGACCTACTGTACTTTTAACATATCCACAGGGTGTCCCACTGTAAAAAGAGAAATCTTTAGGATGTACTTTTTTTTATTATGTTATTTATATTTTATTATGTGCAATAGTGCAGCCTATTACAGAATTACATGCCTTTCTTATGTAATATACTCATGTATGTTGGCCAGACGGAGGCCAGAAGGACACTCTTATAGACTCCCTATGAATGTGTTTAACATGTGTTACACAAACCTTCTCTTGTAACTTGATATGAATTCAGGATAGGTCATCAGTATCTAGTCGGTGGAGTCTGGCTCCCAGATGTTGGAAGGGGTTGCAGCACTTAGGTGAGCACTGCGGCCTCTTCCCTGGGCTATGATGTCCTTCATCACATAGCCTTCCTGCAGTTGAGTCCCATTCAAGCAATGAGATTGAGACATTCAAAGAAAATGGCTAGCTTAGACTCAATTTGAATATGATATTTACTGTTAGGGTCCATTCACACGTCCGTTAGTGTTTTGCGGATCAGCAAAACACGGACACTGGCAATGTGCATTCTGCAATTTGCGGACTGCACATCGCCGCCACTACAATAGAAAATGCCTAATTTTGTCCGCAATTGCGGACAAGAATAGGACATGTTCTATTATTTTGAGGAAACGGAAGCACGGATGTGGAAGTGCGGATCCGCAAATGCGGATGCGGACAGAATATTCCAGCCCCATTGAAAATGAATGGGTCTGCACCCGTTCCGCGATAGAAAAGGCCCCCCGGGGGTGTCCTCAGCAACATTTTTCTAGTTCAGAAAAAGGGCGGTCAGATGCGACCAGTGATAAATCTCTGCGCCCTGAACGCTGTGGTACGATATCGCCATTTCAAAATGGAGGGGATCCACCTCCTTCGGGACTTATTAATTCCAGGGGACTGGATGGTGAAGTTGGACCTCAAGGACGCATACCTGACGGTCCCGATTGCCATTACGTCCAGGGATCTCCTGCGTTTCCTGTGGAGGGGCGAAGTGTGGCGTTTCACGTGCCTCACGTTCGGCCTGTCGTCAGCACCTTGGTGCTTTACCAAACTCCTACGCCCTGTCATAGCCTGGCTGCGGAGTCGGGGTGTGCGTCTCATCATCTATATGGACGACATCTTTGTCATGCATCAATGTCAGTCGACTCTGCTGCGACATCTCCAGTGGACCTCGAACCTCTTGACAGACCTTGGATTCCTGCTGAACCCTGAGAAGTCGGTTCTCACGCCATCTCGGCGGATGGAGTTCCTGGGCTTTACAGTGGATTAGATTGCGGAGTCCCTCAGTCGTCCGACGGAGAAATTGCGAGCGACCCGCAAGGAGTTGAGGCACGCCCTCTCGGCTACCTCCCTGTCGGTGCGCCATCTGGCCCGCATTATTGGCCTGTTGGCCTCTTCAATTTAGTCGGTGTTCCCCGCTCCTCTCTATTATCGGGCTCTGCAACGACTGAAGATCGCCCACCTTCGCGCCGGTGCCACCTTTGCGGATCTGGTGGTTCTGGATCAGGAGGCTCGGGAGTAGCTCTGTTGGTGGATAGTCAACTTGGAGGCGTGGAACGGCAGAGCGATTTTCGGTTTTCAACCGGAATTCACGGTGGAATCGGATGCGAGTCTGCAGGGCTTTGGTGCCCACTGCCAAGGTATTTCCACGGGAGGCCGGTGGTCAGAGGTCGAGAGCCGTTTTCACATCAACGTGTTGGAACTTCTGGCGGGTTCTTTTGCCATCCGGAGTTTCTCCAATGGCATCGCCCACGCGTGTATCCGCTTGCGCATGGACAATGTGTCGGCGGTCCGCTATGTCAATCACCTGGGCGGCACCCAGTCGGCTACTTTGGCTCGACTGGCGAAGGAGTTCTGGTCCTACTGTCTTTTCAGGGACATCATGGTACAGGCGGAGTACCTTCCGGGTCTTCACAACTACCGAGCGGATTGGAGCTCCCGGTACTTCACGGACGGCAGCGACTGGAGGCTCGCGCCGGAGATGTTCTCCACGATCACATACACCTGGGGTCCTTGCGTCATAGACCTCTTTGCATCACGGCTCAATACTCACCTGCCCAGGTTCTTCAGCTGGCGCCCGGATCTGGAAGCGGAGGCGGTGGATGCGTTTCTTCAGGACTGGTCGTCCGCTCTTCATTACGCATTTCCACCTTTTGCCATGATTCCGAGGATGCTGTTACAGACGCGTCGTCAGGGAGCGGACTTAGTGGTGGCGATTTCCTTCTGGGGTACTCAAGCCTGGTATCCGATCCTCCTGGAACTCCTGGTGGATGTGCCTCTCCTCCTCCCGGGTCGGACGGATCTCCTCCAGGGCCCTCTGGGCGTTCCACATCCCCTTCTAGTCGACGGCTCCCTTCAACTTCTGGCGTGCCGAATCTCAGGACTCCCGGAAAGGTCGAGGGCATTTCTGAGACAACTAGACGCCTCCTGGACAACGCTTGGGCACCCGGCACCCGAAAATCTTACCGGGCAGCTTGGAGATCTTGGGTTAGCTGGTGCGTGGAACAGGACCTGGATCCCATTTCGGCGCCTGTGACCCACCTGTTGCAATTCCTTACGTCGCTTTTTGAAGCGAGTAAGGCTTATCGGACCATTAATCTGTTTCGTTCGGCGATTTCTTCTACTCATCTGGGTTTTGATGGTGTTCCGGCGGGACAACACCCTTTGGTGTCGCGCCTGTTGCGTGGCTCACGCTTGGCTCGGCCGCCTCGGCCTCGTTTCGCCACTACGTAGGGCGTTTCCCTGGTTCTTTCCTTCCTCTCTGCGTGGCCTGAGAACGCGGCTCTTTCCCTCCGTCAGCTGTCGGCTAAGTTGTTGACCCTCTTTTGTCTCATTTCCTGTAAGAGGGTTTCCGATGTCAGGGCTCTGGACCATGATGCAAGGTCTTTTTCTCCCGAGGGCGTCACATTTAACATTACGCGGCGCACCAAGACCAATATTCGGTCTGGCTCTTATGCCTGTTTCCCGTCTTCCCCGGCGCTCTGTCCCGTAGCCTGCTTGCGGGAATATGAGTTGCGCACTCGGGCTCACCGCTCTGCGGACGTCCCACAGCTGTTCCTCTCTATTCGGCATCCTTTTGGCCCGTTGACTAGTCCCACTTTGGCGCATTGGATGAATCCCTTTCGGGGATTGATACAGCGGTCTTTACCGCTCATTCGGCCAGGGGCGCGGCTGCCACTGCTATGGCTGTTTTGGGGGCTCGTTTGGAGGACATTTTGCGTTTGGCTGGTTGGTCTAGGGCCTCTATGTTTAGGGATTTTTACTTCCGACCGCCTTCTTATGTGTTCTCATCTATTATTGATCAACTTTGAACTTGCAATATGAGCCTCCGTGTCTTGATGTAAAACTAAATGATTTTCCTATTTCATGACGTAAAGTCATAATTTTATTAAAAACATGGAGGCGAGTATTGTCCGCCCCGGGTTTTACCTGCCCGCCCTTTTATTGTATGATTACTATTGGACTGTTTACTTTGTCTTTTGTTGTTATTTATTACGTATATTTATATTTTTGATTATTTATTGATTATTTATGTTTCTCTTTATCAGCGGCCTTACGGTGTACGACCGTTGCCAGGGTCGATCTGGTTCATTTTCTGCCTGTTTTCTTACACTGGCTATATTATTTGCTCTGTTTCAGGCAGAATTTTCCACCGAGTATGGAATTCGACGTTGTTCCAGGTTTCCTGAGATGTTAGCCAAGTTGGCTTGATTCTACAGTTTGATGGACCAGGATGGTGGTCGGTTCTGGGGTCTAGTTCCAGTTTCCGGTTGCGGTTCCAGTTACGGTTATGCGGTTGGTGTCGTGGATACAAAGAAAGAGGAAGATACTGAAGTGGACACTGCTTATTATAGGATCTATCCGGGGAGTGTCCTTTATTGTTATGATTATGTAAATTTCTTCTTTGCTGCTATTGGTGGAAAGTAAAGAAGGAGAAAGCAATACTCGCCTCCGTGTCTTTAATAAAACTATGACTTTACGTCATGAAATAGGAAAATCATTTAGTTAATAACCATTCTCATCGGTGTATCCACTAGACAACTTTGTCTCCGGTTGTGTCCTTTTTTGCAGTGGAATAATGTCCAAATACAACATATACTAGGTAATAGTCAATATGCTAGCGCTCCTGTGCTTGAGCTGGGACTCGCGGTACTATAGAAACTTTATAGAGAGGACAAACTCCAGTGTATACTGCTCGTGAGTCTCCCCATTCTGCAATCCGCCGCTCGGCCTACTGAACTTGCGCCTTTGTGTTTGTGCTGGGAATTGAAGTTGATGTCTGTTACTCCACCTTCCACAGTCCACCGCTCAGCCCGTTGTTCATCGGTGTATTGGCTGCTCTGGACTGTGGAAGGTGGAGTAACAGACATCAACTTCAAGTCCCAGCACAAACACAAAGGCGCAAGTTCAGTAGGCCGAGCGGCGGATTGCAGAATGGGGAGACTCGCGAGCAGTATACACTGGAGTTTGCCCCCTCTATTAAGTTTCTATAGTACCGCGAGTCTCAGCTCAAGCACAGGAGCACTAGCATATTGACTATTACCTAGTATATGTTGTATTTGGACATTATTCCACCGCAAAAAAAGGACACAACCGGAGACAAAGTTGTCTAGTGGATGCACCGATGAGAACGGTTATTAACTGTAATTACAATTCAGCCGTTTTTTAGCTTATATATACTAATGCTATAGAGCTCTGCATGTTAGGTATTTAAAAGGGAACGTGACTGTGTTTTATTATTTTTTATTATTGTATTTAGAGTTGAGCGAACACCTGGATGTTCGGGTTCGAGAAGTTCGGCCGAACATCCCGGAAATGTTCGGGTTCGGGATCCGAACCCGATCCGAACTTCGTCCCGAACCCGAACCCCATTGAAGTCAATGGGGACCCGAACTTTTCGGCACTAAAACGGCTGTAAAACAGCCCAGGAAAGGGCTAGAGGGCTGCAAAAGGCAGCAACATGTAGGTAAATCCCCTGCAAACAAATGTGGATAGGGAAATTAATTAAAATAAAAATTAAATAAATAAAAATTAACCAAAATCAATTGGAGAGAGGTTCCATAGCAGAGAATCTGGCTTCCCGTCACCCACCACTGGAACAGTCCATTCTCAGATATTTAGGCCCCGGCACCCAGGCAGAGGAGAGAGGTCCCGTAACAGACAATCTGGCTTCATGTCAGCAGAGAATCAGTCTTCATGTCATAGCAGAGAATCAGGCTTCACGTCACCCACCACTGTAAGAGTCCATTTTCATAAATTTAGGCCCAGCACCCAGGCAGAGGAGAGAGGTCCCGTAACAGACAATCTGGCTTCATGTCAGCAGAGAATCAGTCTTCATATCATAGCAGAGAATCTGGCTTCCCGTTACCCACCACTGGAACAGTCCATTCTCAGATATTTAGGCCCCGGCACCCAGGCAGAGGAGAGAGGTCCCGTAACAGACAATCTGGCTTCATGTCAGCAGAGAATCAGTCTTCATATCATAGCAGAGAATCAGGCTTCACGTCAGCCACCACTGCAACAGTCCATTGTCATAAATTCAGGCCCAGCACCCAGGCAGAGGAGAGAGGTCCCGTAACAGACAATCTGGCTTCATGTCAGCAGAGAATCAGTCTGCATGTCATAGCAGAGAATGAGGCTTCACGTCACCCACCACTGCAACAGTCCATTTTCATAAATTTAGGCCCAGCACCCAGGCAGAGGAGAGAGGTCCCGTAACAGAGGATCTGGCTTCATGTCACCAGAGAATCAGTCTGCATGTCATAGCAGAGAATCAGGCTTCACGTCACCCACCACTGCAACAGTCCATTTTCATAAATTTAGGCCCAGCACCCAGGCAGAGGAGAGAGGTCCCGTAACAGAGGATCTGGCTTCATGTCACCAGAGAATCAGTCTGCATGTCATAGCAGAGAATCAGGCTTCACGTCAGCCACCACTGCAACAATCCATTGGCATATATTTAGGCCTAGCACACAGGCAGAGGAGAGAGGTCCCGTAACAGACAATCTGGCTTCATGTCAGCAGAGAATCAGTCTTCATATCATAGCAGAGAATCAGGCTTCACGTCAGCCACCAATGCAACAGTCCATTGTCAGATATTTAGGCCTAGCACCCAGGCAGAGGAGAGAGGTCCCGTAACAGAGGATCTGGCTTCATGTCAGCAGAGAATCAGTCTTCATGTCATAGCAGAGAATCAGGCTTCACGTCACCCACCACTGTAAGAGTCCATTTTCATAAATTTAGGCCCAGCACCCAGGCAGAGGAGAGAGGTCCCGTAACAGAGGATCTGGCTTCATGTCAGCAGAGAATCAGTCTTCATGTCATAGCAGAGAATCAGGCTTCACGTCACCCACCACTGTAAGAGTCCATTTTCATAAATTTAGGCCCAGCACCCAGGCAGAGGAGAGAGGTCCCGTAACAGACGATCTGGCTTCATGTCAGCAGAGAATCAGTCTGCATGTCATAGCAGAGAATGAGGCTTCACGTCACCCACCACTGCAACAGTCCATTGTCAGATATTTAGGCCCAGCACCCAGGCAGAGGAGAGAGGTCCCGTAACAGAGGATCTGGCTTCATGTCAGCAGAGAATCAGTCTTCATGTCATAGCAGAGAATCAGGCTTCACGTCACCCACCACTGTAAGAGTCCATTTTCATAAATTTAGGCCCAGCACCCAGGCAGAGGAGAGAGGTCCCGTAACAGACAATCTGGCTTCATGTCAGCAGAGAATTAGTCTGCATGTCATAGCAGAGAATCAGGCTTCACGTCAGCCACCACTGCAACAGTCCATTGTCATAAATTCAGGCCCAGCACCCAGGCAGAGGAGAGAGGTCCCGTAACAGACAATCTGGCTTCATGTCAGCAGAGAATCAGTCTGCATGTCATAGCAGAGAATGAGGCTTCACGTCACCCACCACTGCAACAGTCCATTTTCATAAATTTAGGCCCAGCACCCAGGCAGAGGAGAGAGGTCCCGTAACAGAGGATCTGGCTTCATGTCAGCAGAGAATCAGTCTGCATGTCATAGCAGAGAATCAGGCTTCACGTCAGCCACCACTGCAACAGTCCATTGTCATAAATTCAGGCCCAGCACCCAGGCAGAGGAGAGAGGTCCCGTAACAGACAATCTGGCTTCATGTCACCAGAGAATCAGTCTGCATGTCATAGCAGAGAATGAGGCTTCACGTCAGCCACCACTGCAACAATCCATTGGCATATATTTAGGCCTAGCACACAGGCAGAGGAGAGGTTCATTCAACTTTGGGTAGCCTTGCAATATAATGGTAAAATGAAAATAAAAATAGGATTGAATGAGGAAGTGCCCTGGAGTCCAATAATATATGGTTATGGGGAGGTAGTTAATGTCTAATCTGGACAAGGGACGGACAGGTCCTGTGGGATCCATGCCTGGTTCATTTTTATGAACGTCAGCTTGTCCACATTGGCTGTAGACAGGCGGCTGCGTTTGTCTGTAATGACGCCCCCTGCCGTGCTGAATACACGTTCAGACAAAACGCTGGCTGCCGGGCAGGCCAGCACCTCCAAGGCATAAAAGGCTAGCTCTGGCCACGTGGACAATTTAGAGACCCAGAAGTTGAATGGGGCCGAACCATCAGTCAGTACGTGGAGGGGTGTGCACACGTACTGTTCCACCATGTTAGTGAAATGTTGCCTCCTGCTAACACGTTGCGTATCAGGTGGTGGTGCAGTTAGCTGTGGCGTGTTGACAAAAGTTTTCCACATCTCTGCCATGCTAACCCTGCCCTCAGAGGAGCTGGCCGTGACACAGCTGCCTTGGCGACCTCTTGCTCCTCCTCTGCCTTGGCCTTGGGCTTCCACTTGTTCCCCTGTGACATTTGGGAATGCTCTCAGTAGCGCGTCTACCAACGTGCGCTTGTACTCGCGCATCTTCCTATCACGCTCCAGTGCAGGAAGTAAGGTGGGCACATTGTCTTTGTAGCGTGGATCCAGCAGGGTGGCAACCCAGTAGTCCGCACAGGTTAAAATGTGGGCAACTCTGCTGTCGTTGCGCAGGCACTGCAGCATGTAGTCGCTCATGTGTGCCAGGCTGCCCAGGGGTAAGGACAAGCTGTCCTCTGTGGGAGGCGTATCGTCATCGTCCTGCCTTTCCCCCCAGCCACGCACCAGTGATGGACCCGAGCTGCGTTGGGTGCCACCCCGCTGTGACCATGCTTCATCCTCATCCTCCTCCACCTCCTCCTCATCCTCGTCCTCCTCGTCCTCCAGTAGTGGGCCCTGGCTGGCCACATTTGTACCTGGCCTCTGCTGTTGCCAAAAACCTCCCTCTGAGTCACTTCGAAGAGACTGGCCTGAAAGTGCTAAAAATGACCCCTCTTCCTCCTCCTCCTCCTCCTCCTCCTGGGCCACCTCCTCTTCCATCATCGCCCTAAGTGTTTTCTCAAGGAGACATAGAAGTGGTATTGTAACGCTGATAACGGTGTCATCGCCACTGGCCATGTTGGTGGAGTACTCGAAACAGCGCAACAGGGCACACAGGTCTCGCATGGAGGCCCAGTCATTGGTGGTGAAGTGGTGCTGTTCTGTAGTGCGACTGACCCGTGCGTGCTGCAGCTGAAACTCCACTATAGCCTGCTGCTGCTCGCACACTCTGTCCAGCATGTGCAAGGTGGAGTTCCACCTGGTGGGCACGTCGCATATGAGGCGGTGAGCGGGAAGGCCGAAGTTACGCTGTAGCGCAGACAGGCGAGCAGCGGCAGGATGTGAACGCCGGAAGCGTGAACAGACGGCCCGCACTTTATGCAGCAGCTCTGACATGTCGGGGTAGTTGTGAATGAACTTCTGCACCACCAAATTCAGCACATGCGCCAAGCAAGGGATGTGCGTCAAATTGGCTAGTCCCAGAGCTGCAACGAGATTTCGCCCATTATCACACACCACCAGGCCGGGCTTGAGGCTCACCGGCAGCAACCACTCGTCGGTCTGTTGTTCAATACCCCGCCACAACTCCTGTGCGGTGTGGGGCCTGTCCCCCAAACATATGAGTTTCAGAATGGCCTGCTGACGTTTACCCCGGGCTGTGCTGAAGTTGGTGGTGAAGGTGTGTGGCTGACTGGATGAGCAGGTGGAAGAAGAGGAGGAGGAAGCCGAGAAGGAGGAGGTGGCAACAGGAGGCAAAGAATGTTGCCCTGCGATCCTTGGCGGCGGAAGGACGTGCGCCAAACAGCTCTCCGCCTGGGGCCCAGCTGCCACTACATTTACCCAGTGTGCAGTTAGGGAGATATAGCGTCCCTGGCCGTGCTTACTGGTCCACGTATCTGTGGTTAGGTGGACCTTGCTACAGATGGCGTTGCGCAGTGCACACTTGATTTTATCGGATACTTGGTTGTGCAGGGAAGGCACGGCTCTCTTGGAGAAGTAGTGCCGGCTGGGAACAACATACTGTGGGACAGCAAGCGACATGAGCTGTTTGAAGCTGTCTGTGTCCACCAGCCTAAATGACAGCATTTCATAGGCCAGTAGTTTAGAAATGCTGGCATTCAGGGCCAGGGATCGAGGGTGGCTAGGTGGGAATTTACGCTTTCTATCAAATGTTTGTGAGATGGAGAGCTGAACGCTGGCGTGTGACATGGTTGAGACGCTTGGTGACGGAGGTGGTGGTGGTGGTGTTGGTGGTACATCCCCTGTTTGCTGGGCGGCAGGTGCCAACGTTCCTCCAGAGGCGGAGGAAGAGGCCGAGGCGGCAGCAGCAGAATAGGCCGAGGCGGCAGCAGCAGAAGAGGTAGCAGGGGGAGCCTGAGTGACTTCCTTGGTTTTAAGGTGTTTACTCCACTGCAGTTCATGCTTTGCATGCAGGTGCCTGGTCATGCAGGTTGTGCTCAGGTTCAGAACGTTAATGCCTCGCTTCAGGCTCTGATGGCACAGCGTGCAAACCACTCGGGTCTTGTCGTCAGCACATTGTTTGAAGAAGTGCCATGCCAGGGAACTCCTTGAAGCTGCCTTTGGGGTGCTCGGTCCCAGATGGCGGCGGTCAGTAGCAGGCGGAGTCTCTTGGCGGCGGGTGTTCTGCTTTTGCCCACTGCTCCCTCTTTTGCTACGCTGTTGGCTCGGTCTCACCACTGCCTCTTCCTCCGAACTGTGAAAGTCAGTGGCACGACCTTCATTCCATGTGGGGTCTAGGACCTCATCGTCCCCTGCATCGTCTTCCACCCAGTCTTGATCCCTGACCTCCTGTTCAGTCTGCACACTGCAGAAAGACGCAGCAGTTGGCACCTGTGTTTCGTCATCATCAGAGACATGCTGAGGTGGTATTCCCATGTCCTCATCATCAGGAAACATAAGTGGTTGTGCGTCAGTGCATTCTATGTCTTTCACCGCTGGGGAAGGGCTAGGTGGATGCCCTTGGGAAACCCTGCCAGCGGAGTCTTCAAACAGCATAAGAGACTGCTGCATAACTTGAGGCTGAGACAGTTTCCCTGGTATGCATGGGGGTGATGTGACAGACTGATGGGGTTGGTTTTCAGGCGCCATCTGTGCGCTTTCTGCAGAAGACTGGGTGGGAGATAATGTGAACGTGCTGGATCCACTGTCGGCCACCCAATTGACTAATGCCTGTACCTGCTCAGGCCTTACCATCCTTAGAACGGCATTGGGCCCCACCATATATCGCTGTAAATTCTGGCGGCTACTGGGACCTGAGGTAGTTGGTACACTAGGACGTGTGGATGTGGCAGAACGGCCACGTCCTCTCCCAGCACCAGAGGGTCCACTAACACCACCACGACCATGTCCACGTCCGCGTCCCTTACTAGATGTTTTTCTCATTGTTATGGTTCACCACAACAACAAATATATTATTTGGCCCAATGTATTGTATTCAAATTCAGCGGGATATAAATTTGAGGCCTAGTATTTAGGCGCTGGGTGACCGGTATGGATTTAGTGACAGAATTAGACTTGGAAATGCACAGAAGCGTGTGTGTGAAGTTATTCTGAATGACCCTATGTGCACCTTGAATATTATATACCCTTTTTGGGATAGATTTCAAATAGCTCTGATATAGCAGGAACCACTAAATTATGAAATTGCTAAATTGGGAATTGTATTTCAACCCAGAACAAAAAATGTGCTTTGACGGACACTAAATATCTTGCCCAGCAACAACAGTACAGCGGTAACTAGAGATTTAGCAGGATATAAATTTGAGGCCTAGTATTTAGGCGCTGGGTGACAGGTATGGGTTTAGTGACAGAATTAGACTTGGAAATACACAGTAGCGGGTGTGTGTGAAGTTATTCTGAATGACCCAATGTGCACCTTGAATATTATATACCCTTTTAGGGATAGATTTCAAATAGCTCTGATATAGCAGAAACCACTAAATTATGAAATTGCTAAATTGGGAATTGTATTTCAACCCAGAACAAAAAATGTGCTTTGACGGACACTAAATATCTTGCCCAGCAACAACAGTACAGCGGTAACGAGAGATTTAGCAGGATATAAATTTGAGGCCTAGTATTTAGGCGCTGGGTGACAGGTATGGGTTTAGTGACAGAATTAGACTTGGAAATACACAGTAGCGGGTGTGTGTGAAGTTATTCTGAATGACCCAATGTGCACCTTGAATATTATATACCCTTTTAGGGATAGATTTCAAATAGCTCTGATATAGCAGAAACCACTAAATTATGAAATTGCTAAATTGGGAATTGTATTTCAACCCAGAACAAAAAATGTGCTTTGACGGACACTAAATATCTTGCCCAGCAACAACAGTACAGCGGTAACGAGAGATTTAGCAGGATATAAATTTGAGGCCTAGTATTTAGGCGCTGGGTGACAGGTATGGGTTTAGTGACAGAATTAGACTTGGAAATACACAGTAGAGGGTGTGTGTGAAGTTATTCTGAATGACCCTATGTGCACCTTGAATATTATATACCCTTTTTGGGATAGATTTCAAATAGCTCTGATATAGCAGGAACCACTAAATTATGAAATTGCTAAATTGGGAATTGTATTTCAACCCAGAACAAAAAATGTGCTTTGACGGACACTAAATATCTTTCCAAGCAACAACAGTACAGCGGTAACGAGAGATTTAGCAGGATATAAATTTGAGGCCTAGTATTTAGGCGCTGGGTGACAGGTATGGGTTTAGTGACAGAATTAGACTTGGAAATACACAGTAGCGGGTGTGTGTGAAGTTATTCTGAATGACCCAATGTGCACCTTGAATATTATATACCCTTTTAGGGATAGATTTCAAATAGCTCTGATATAGCAGAAACCACTAAATTATGAAATTGCTAAATTGGGAATTGTATTTCAACCCAGAACAAAAAATGTGCTTTGACGGACACTAAATAACTTTCCCAGCTACAACAGGACAGCGGTAACGAGAGATTTAGCAGGATATAAATTTGAGGCCTAGTATTTAGGCGCTGGGTGACAGGTATGGGTTTAGTGACAGAATTAGACTTGGAAATACACAGTAGCGGGTGTGTGTGAAGTTATTCTGAATGACCCTATGTGCACCTTCAATATGATCTACCCTTTTAGGGATAGATTTCAAATAGCTCTGATATAGCAGAAACCACTAAATTATGAAATTGCTAAATTGGGAATTGTATTTCAACCCAGAACAAAAAATGTGCTTTGACGGACACTAAATAACTTTCCCAGCTACAACAGGACAGCGGTAACGAGAGATTTAGCAGGATATAAATTTGAGGCCTAGTATTTAGGCGCTGGGTGACAGGTATGGGTTTAGTGACAGAATTAGACTTGAAAATACACAGTAGCGGGTGTGTGTGAAGTTATTCTGAATGACCCAATGTGCACCTTGAATATTATATACCCTTTTAGGGATAGATTTCAAATAGCTCTGATATAGCAGAAACCACTAAATTATGAAATTGCTAAATTGGGAATTGTACTTCAACCCAGAACAAAAAATGTGCTTTGACGGACACTAAATAACTTTCCCAGCTACAACAGGACAGCGGTAACGAGAGATTTAGCGGGATATAAATTTGAGGCCTAGTATTTAGGCGCTGGGTGACCGGTATGGATTTAGTGACAGAATTAGACTGGGATATGGCCAAAAAATAACCACACTATTGCTGGTTAAATGCACTTGGTGACGGGCGCAGCTTGCCCCTGATGTAGTATATGGCCAAAAAATGAACAGACTATTGCTGGTTAAATGCACTTGGTGTCACAGCTTGACCAACCACACTACTGAGGGTTAAATGCACTTGGTGACGGGCGCAGCTTGCCCCTGATGTAGTATATGGCCAAAAAATAAACAGACTATTGCTGGTTAAATGCACTTGGTGTGACAGCTTCACCCTGATGTAGGCTTTAGCCAGAAAACAACCACACCATTGAGGGTTAAATGCACTTGGTGACAGGCGCAGCTTGCCCCTGATTTTGTATATGGCCAAAAATGAACAGACTATTGCTGGTTAAATGCACTTGGTGTGACAGCTTCACCCTGATGTAGGCTTTAGCCAAAAAACAACCACACCATTGAGGGTTAAATGCACTTGGTGACAGGCGCAGCTTGCCCCTGATTTTGTATATGGCCAAAAAATGAACAGACTATTGCTGGTTAAATGCACTTGGTGTGACAGCTTCACCCTGATGTAGGCTTTAGCCAAAAAACAACCACACCATTGAGGGTTAAATGCACTTGGTGACAGGCGCAGCTTGCCCCTGATTTTGTATATGGCCAAAAAATGAACAGACTATTGCTGGTTAAATGCACTTGGTGTGACAGCTTCACCCTGATGTAGGCTTTAGCCAAAAAACAACCACACCATTGAGGGTTAAATGCACTTGGTGACAGGCGCAGCTTGCCCCTGATTTTGTATATGGCCAAAAAATGAACAGACTATTGCTGGTTAAATGCACTTGGTGTGACAGCTTCACCCTGATGTAGGCTTTAGCCAAAAAACAACCACACCATTGAGGGTTAAATGCACTTGGTCGCAGCTTGTGCTGGCGCACCACAAGACACAAAATGGCCGCCGATCACCCCAGAAAAATGTGACTGACAAACGGTCTGGGCAGCCTAAAAACAGTGAGCAATTGAGGATCAGCAGCTCAATGATCCACAGCTGCAGATCGATCAGTTAATCAAGTCCTTTGGAGGAGTTAATCTGCCTAATCTCGCCCTACTGTCGCAGCCGCAACCTCTCCCTACGCTAATCAGAGCAGAGTGACGGGCGGCGCTATGTGACTCCAGCTTAAATAGAGGCTGGGTCACATGGTGCTCTGGCCAATCACAGCCATGCCAATAGTAGGCATGGCTGTGATGGCCTCTTGGGGCAAGTAGTATGACGCTTGTTGATTGGCTGCTTTGCAGCCTTTCAAAAAGCGCCAAGAAAGCGTCACAAAAGCGCCAAGATAGCGACGAACACCGAACCCGAACCCGGACTTTTACGAAAATGTCCGGGTTCGGGTCCGTGTCACGGACACCCCAAAATTCGGTACGAACCCGAACTATACAGTTCGAGTTCGCTCATCCCTAATTGTATTATTATGTGTATTTTATTGTTTTTCGACTAAGTATATATTATATGCAAATTGACTGTGAGCTAGCCATTTTCTTTGAATGTCTCAATCCCATTACCTGAATGGGACTCAACTGCAGGAAGGCTATGTGATGAAGGACATCATAGGCCAGGGAATATGCCGAAGTGCTGCAACCCCTTCCAACAGCTGGGAGCCAGACTCCACCGAATAGATACTGATGACCTGATGTTTTATAGCTGCTAAATGGTAGTTAGCTACTTTCACACTAGCGTTTTCAATTCCTCTATTGAGATCCATCATAGGATCAGATCCGTTCCCCATCGACTTTGAATGGTAGTCATGACGGATCCGTCATGGCTAGTGATGAGCGGCAGGTGCCCAATTCGATTTCGACGAAATTCGCGAATATTCGATAGAATATTCGTTTTATATTCGTCGAAATCGAATATTCGTCATTATTCTTGTTATCGCAATTAATATGCGATTTAAATAATCGCGTATTGCGATTGTAACTTAAAGGCTACTCTCCTATTGAAATAGCAATGCGATTAATTCAAGTTATAATAATCGAATTTCACTGCTATATTCCATATTCGTTAATTCTAGCCTAATATGGAATATAGCAGTGCTAAGTTAAAATCGAAATTCGATTATCATAACTTGAATTAATCGAATTGCGATTTCAACTTGGACCTGGTTTACTATGGTTGGCTTGGTAGAATTAGCGAATATGACGAATGTATTCATCATATTACACAAAACGAAGATAACTAAGTATTCTCCATCTTCGTTTTAGCTACCTATTCGTCAACTTCGCTAATTCTAGCAATCATATAGGAAAGTTTACTATAGAGACAGCTAAGTTTAATTCGCTATGCGATTATATGACTGCTTTAAAAAAAAAAATAGAATAATTATAATACCTGATAATTATTATAATTATTCTATTTATAAAAAAAAGCAAAGTAATATAATCGCATAGCGAATTAAACTTAGCTGTCTCTATAGTAAACTTTCCTATATGATTGCTACAATTAGCGAATTTGACGAATAGGTAGCTAAAACGAAGATGCAGAATACTTCGTTATCTTCGTTTTGTGGAATATGACGAATACATTCGTCATATTCGCTAATTCTACCAAGCCAACCATAGTAAACCAGGTCCAAGTTGAAATCGCAATTCGATTAATTCAAGTTATAATAATCGAATTTCGATTTTAACTTAGCACTGCTATAGTCCATATTAGGCTAGAATTAACGAATATGGAATATAGCAGTGCTAAGTTAAAATCAAAATTCTATTATTATAACTTGAAAAAATCGAATTGCGATTTCAACGTAATTCTCAAATCCGACAGTACATTCTAGTATATGGAGACGTTCCCATGGTGATGGGGACGCTCCATGAGCACGGAAGTCGGCAGAAGCGGCAACGGGCACTGACTGGAGCAGCCAGGAAGCCAGGAATCCAAAGGACAGGTAAGAACAACTTTAGGGAAGTGGGAAAGAAAAAAATATAACAATAAAAAAAATAAGAATATTCGAAATATCGAATTTATATCACTATATTCGAAATATTCGCGAATTAGCGAAGTGCCGATATTCGCGAAAAAAATGTGATATTCGAATATTCGCACTCAACACTAGTCATGGCTATATAAGACATTATGAAACCGGATCCGTTCATGACGGATGCATGCGGTTGTATTATTGTAGCAGAATAGTTTTTGCAGATCCATGTCGGATCCACAAAAAACACTAGTTAAAAGTAGCCTTCGTTTGCTGTGCTCCAGTTTACTACACTGTTCAGCATCCCTGTTGTTTTAATTATTAATGGGATTGACCGCCAATACCAACAACAGCCACAATACACTTTATGGCACTGTTCTTAGTATACTATTAAGAGGCCACGGTGCTCCTCAGAGCTGATTGCAGTGGGTGCTGGGAATCTGATCCTATCTTTTGTGGAGGTTTCACTGTGACTATTAAAAATGAAAAAGAAAAATATCTAGACCACATACTTATCACTAAAGGGCCCGTTCCATTCAGTTTCACCCCAGGGATTCCTCATTCGGATGATTTGAACCACTTTTTTATCACAGGTGACCTTGAAAGCACACAGCGATAGTTTGAATAAACATAAAATTATTTCACTACCAAGATCAAAAGGACTCTAGTCAAGTATGTAGTGTCCTCACCTCCTCTGCTCCGGTTATAGAGTACATATGTCCTGCAACCATATTCTCTTTGTCAATAGTTTCTCCTACACCCTGGACAAACGGCTGCAGAGAAAAAATAGTAAGTGTCACTAAAGCTTCTTTGAATCAAGCATGCAAATGTAGGTGTCACAGACGTACCGAGACATACGGACTTCCCCGCGAGGAGATCTTTGAGACTGGCAACATGTGGTATGATTTGACATGTTTACCTTGTGGATCAATAGGCGTCTGTGTTGCTTCTGGTACTGGTCACACCCTTAACTCTCAGGTGTTGCTATTGTGGTCATTTTACTTTCCCTATTTATAGTTGTTTCTCCCACAATGCTGAGAGGTTAATAGCTTCAGTTGTACCTGTGAATACCTGGTGTTTGGATCTCGGCTAAGGTACTGGTGCTGCCATAGCTTCTTGGAAGTTAAGTGTTACCTTTCCCTTTTGTACTTTATTTTGACTTTTCTGTGTGTAGCATTTCCTTATTGTTTTGTATTAGGGAGACTCCCGTTCATCCTTTCTTTTGGAGGAACGGGTTGTCTCATTCCTGTCATTAGTACCAGGGTCCTTTAGGGTTAGATAGGACTTTAGGTATGCCTGTGTATAAACTCACCTACCTCTGGGGTCTGTTCATACTGGTAGTCAGTCAGGGCTTTGAGTAGGGTTTTCACTAGGAGGTATCCATCTTCCTTCCCTTCCTTTCAGACCTTATTTCCTTTCCCCTTTCCCTATGTTCAGTGTGGGGTTTAGTGCGTCAAATGGTTCCACACCCAACCATTTGACCATCTAAATTTGAAGGTTATAAGGTTGGAAATACACATTAGATAGCTATTGGCCATTTGAATATTTAATTGACGCCCAACAAAATGGACAAACTGCCCCACACATCCGCACACTTAGCTTGGCGAAGCGTGTCTGTGCCCTGAATGGTGAGAGAGGAGTAAGTCGTATAAAAATGTGATCACATGGTCCAGCACTAATTGGACAGTGTCATCCTCTTTTAGGACACACCTCATTGACAAGTGGAATAGTAACTCTCCCAGTTGTTAATCAGGTTTTACAGAAGAAAAATTTTGATAACCTATTTTGAGTATCAGTCATAAATACGTATCTGATTGGTGTGGGGAAGACTTCAGACATCCCATTCCATCGGTAGTTTAAAAAGGGATTTGGTGCTTGGGCGTTAAGTTCTGCTCAGGTAAAACTGATAGACTGCACTATGTCTACAGCAGGGCCTAGGGGATGAGCATGACACACGGATTCTCTCTTTGGTGCCCTGTACTAGGAATAACACTTTCATTTATGGAGCACTGGTGGAAATTAAGACTTTCAATAACTTACTGTGTTACTAGCAGTCAAGCTCTTTTCTGTCAGTGTCCTCTTGACTCTCTGAAACAAATCTTCTGGAGGTTTCACAATTTCATATCTTTCACAAACCCCTCCAGTGAAATCCACAAGTGATTCACTAGCATGACCACCATCAAGGGCTTCATACGATCCATTGATCCTGCGGAGAATAAGTGTCACTGATTAGTGTGTTCTTTGATGTTAAATAAGACACATGTTCACATGATACATTTTAATGCATCTTTTCAAACAAAAACAAGAAGTAGATACAGAAGAAGAGCGTGTGTGGGCACATACAGTGAAATTATTGTTGGTAGCAGACCCTGTTTACATGAGGCGATGTGCTGCCAATAACCAATTATTTTTATTCCTGTAAAAAAGATGTGATCGGCTGAATTTTCTCACTTGGCTGATCACTTGGGATCTTCACATGTGGCAGTGACCAGGACCGAGCATTTGTAGGAATGTTTATTCACTCAATCATTGGCCTGTGTTAAAGGACATTTAAATGCTAAAATTCTGGGTTCAGTGATTCCCCATAGAGGGAGCTTACAATCAGTTACATGTAACGGAGGGATTAGGCCTGTGTTTTGAAAATTTGCAAGACATCAATTCTAGAAGACTGCAACCATACTAAAAGCTTTAGAATCTTTTCACAGGAAGGCACAGTGTAACGATAAAGATAGTTAAATAAGCATTCTGGCATTTGTCTCAGTTTGTTACGTACATTTTGAACCTTTTCATTATGGGAACCTGGACATGTGAGCACAAGTCTGATGTGTAAACAGGACACAAAGAAAGAGGAACCAAGTTCCCATATATAGAGTTACTGTGTATTAACATAGCTAGGGATTCTTATAGAAGTGTGTGGGGATTCGCTCTGGAAAGCAGGTTGAGCGGACGCAGTACAGAGGCACAAAACAGTTCTTAACCAAAAATTCTGTGTTCATTCACACATGGCAGGTTAACAAAAACAAACAAAGTCACCTTAGGTTTTAAGTCCTGGTGTTCAATTCACACCGTGCCACCGGTACCGCATAAAAATGTCAAGTTCAGTTGAGACACTGTGCTGCAGGTACTGTGTAAGAAGGACAAGTTATGGTGTTTGTTGACCTGTCCTCCCAGACAGGTCGCAAGCCGACATCCAGCCACAGGCCTCACACACACAGACACAGCCTACTGCCATCCAGCTGGCTTTTTAAGACAGTCAGATGTTGGCAAAGCCCGGACTTGCATCCCTCACCTCCATCGGCGAGGTCGCCTGAAGAATATCAAACACTCTGTCCGTTCAACAAAATGGATCAGTGGACTCCAGAAAAAGGAAGGTATTTATTGAAGAAATGAGCTTGACGTGTTTCGAGGATTACAATAGAAGTTCCCTTCTTAAGGAGCATACAGGACGTCGGTCTCTCCAGTGTGACTTCCTGTGAACTCTAGGATTACATCATGACCAATCACATCCCTCCTGACAGCTCTCAGTCCCCTTCTCTCTCCACTTTCCATTTTCCTGTTTTACTGTCACGGCGCGGTGTGGGTAGTAAACTCCATACCGAACACAGAAGTGAAAGGAAGAAGTACCAGGCCTGGAAATTAGAGAAAGGTCACCTCCTTGTGAATTCCTACCCTGAGTCCTGACTACTAACAGTATGAACAGACCTCGATGGGTAGGAATGCTCATACGCAGGATCCAAGAGCCAGTCTTATCCTAAATGGCCCTGTAAATAGTGTCAGGACAAAAGGCGACCTGTTCCTTCCCAGTTGAAGAGACTCTCTCCGACCCAATACCAAAAGACAGGGGAATACAACAAATATGAATTAGGGAATGTGGCGAAACCAACCTCGCCACTGGGTGCTGGAGAAGCCTGGTTGCCAGCCTCTTGCCCCAGGATTATGGGCCCTCTCATCAGCCCATGCTAAACTTAAACTCCATGGCAATTGAACTGTATTTGTGTAGTCTGAGTGCCATTCACCTAATAATTTAATGCACTCAGACCGAAGCTATCTGGGGATATGTTTAATGTCTATGCTTACTGAAATGGTTGTGACATTGTATATTTGAATAGTGATTTCTGTCCTATTGTGCCCACATGTGTATTGGCGATTTCCCTTTGTCCAGGAGAGAAAATTGAATTACTCCCCAATTGTCTCCAGGACAGAAGACATTGTATAAAACTGTGTATTCTCCTGCCTGTGATAATTACAGTTGCAAGAAAAAGTATGTGAACCCTTTGGAATGATATAGATTTCTGCACAAATTGGTCATAAAATGTGATCTGATCTTCATCTAAGTCACAACAATAGACAATCACAGTCTGCTTAAACTAATAACACACAAAGAATTAAATGTTACCATGTCTTTATTGAACACACCATGCAAACATTCACAGTGCAGGTGGAAAAAGTATGTGAACCCTTGGATTTATTAACTGGTTGAACCTCCTTTGGCAGCAATAACTTCAACCAAAAGCTTCCTGTAGTTGCAGATCAGACGTGCACAACGGTCAGGAGTAATTCTTGACCA
Organism: Bufo gargarizans; assembly: GCF_014858855.1. NCBI lineage: Eukaryota > Metazoa > Chordata > Amphibia > Anura > Bufonidae > Bufo > Bufo gargarizans. The sequence goes on along the minus strand of NW_025334788.1, from coordinate 118,404 downwards.
TTCCTCTTTACAGAACTGTTTCAGTTCAGCAATATTCTTGGGATGTCTGGTGTGAATCGCTTTCTTGAGGTCATGCCACAGCATCTCAATCGGGTTGAGGTCAGGACTCTGACTGGGCTACTCCAGAAGGCATATTTTCTTCTGTTTAAGCCATTCTGTTGTTGATTTACTTCTATGCTTTGGGTCGTTATCCTGTTGCAACACTCATCATCTGTTGAGTTTCAGCTGGTGGACAGATGGCCTTAAGTTCTCCTGCAAAATGTCTTGATAAACTTGGGAATTCATGTTTCCTTTGATGATAGCAATTCGTCCAGTCCCTGACACAGCAAAGCAGCCCCAAAACATGATGCCCCCACCACCATACTTCACAGTTGGGATGAGGTTTTGATCTTGGTGTGCTGTGCCTCTTTTTCTCCACACATAGTGTTGTGTGTTTCTTCCAAACAACTCATCTTTGGTTTCATCTGTCCACAGGATCAACATCCAGGTGCTCTTGTGCAAACTGTAAATGTGTAGCAATGTTTTTTATGGACAGCAGTGGCTTCCTCTGTGGTATCCTCCCATGAAATCCATTGTTTAGTGTCTAGGATTCTTCTTCACCTCATTGAGCAGTCTGCGCTGTGCTCTTGCAGTCATCTTTACAGGACGGCCACTCCTAGGGAGAGTAGCAGCAGTGCTGAACTTTCTCCATTTATAGACAATTTGTCTTACCGTGGCCTGATGAACAGCAAGGCTTTTGGAGATACTTTTATAACCCTTTCCCGCTTTATGCAAGTCAACAATTCTTAATCATAGGTCTTCTGAGAGCTCTTTTGTGCGAGGCATCATTTACATCAGGCAATGCTTCTTGTGAAAAGCAAACCCAGATAGGGCAGGGCAACTGTAACCAACACCTCCAATCTCATCTCATTGATTGGACTCCAGTTGGCTGACACCTCACTCCAATTAGCTCTTGGAGATGTCATTACTCTAGGGGTTCACATACTTTTTCCACCTGCACTGTGAATGTTTACATGGTGTGTTCAATAAAAACATGGTAACATGTAATTCTCTGTGTGTTATTAGTTTAAGCAGACTGTGATTGTCTATTGTTGTGACTTAGATGAAGATCCGATCACATTTTATGACCAATTAGTGCAGAAATCCATATCATTCCAAAGGGTTCACATACTTTTTCTTGCAACTGTACATTAACCTATTGTGTGAGGTAATTGTATCACAGGCAGAGGGGAGGTTTTTGTCTGGGAGTGTCTACTGGTTGTCTTACAAAACCCTGTGGGTGGTACTAATGTGTAAGCATGATATATAAGAACAATAAACACACAGCTCTGGCTGTCCACTGCTTTACCCTCAACACAGAGCTTGGTCTCGTTCTTGAAGAGATTTACAGTATGCTGTTAGAGACTGATTGCTAGGAGTGTAAGCCGCTTGGGTGCGTTTCCTGCTCGTCTGCTAGCAGCTATTCGTGAGGTTCCGTTTGGAGTTTGGAGCATTCCCTTGAATGCCGTTCGGGAGTTTGGTGTTCTGTAAGTAGCTGTGCCTGTAGCTCTGGAAGGGGAAGGTCGCCTAAACGGTTTTAACCCCTTTTATGCCCGGGGTGCAGTTACAGGGAATAGGGCACTTAACTCCAAAGAAAGGGAACGAGCAGGAACTCAGAGGAGAACCAAACAGCAGCATGTCCACAACCAGAAAGAGATATCAACTGCATAGCATTATGGGTGAGACCAGACTAAATAGAGGAGTGGGAATGACCACTTAATCTACACCTGAGACAAGAGGTGTGGTCATAACCAGCAACAACACAGAAACAATTGAAATCAAAGAGGCTGTAAGATCATATCACGTGCAGCCAGTCTCTTAGATCTGACCCCTGTCACGGGAGGGACTGTGAAATTTAAATCCCTGTATTCTGTTGAGGATATAATTAGAGATGAGCAAATGTTTCAAAAATTCGATTTGCCGGTCCGCCAAATTTTTTCGAATAAATTTGTTTCGATACAAATTTATTTGTGGCGAATCGCGTTAAAAAACTGCTATTTCCTAGCTGCAGAGAGCCTTTATAGGGGTGTAGAACACTGTGCGTTTCACTAACTTGTATAGGGAGTCTGCTTTGGTAGTAATATAAAACTGTGAGTCCGTATGACATGCAGAAGGGCGTCGCTCTTAGAATCACTGCACACTTCACTTATTTGGGCAGTCACGGGGCCAAAACTGACCAAATAACTCAAGTGTGAACTCAGCTTTACAGGTCGATATTAGCGCCAAGAAGCGCACTCCTTTTACACCGTCGTCAGCTGATTCAACATAGATGCCTACAGAACCTGTTCTATTAAATGCTTAAACAAGTAGAGCCCCCCTCCCGACAGAGTGGAGAGGGTGTCAGAAGTAAGTTTGTGTTGACGTCACTGATTATTTTCCCCTTCCTCTAATCCATCAGAACAATAACCCACAAAAAAGGATTCTGTCTGTGGAGCATCCACCTACACTCGGTCAGCATTCGGTCAGTAATCCATCAGTATTGCTAATGCAAAAAAAAAAAAACAGGAGTGGATCCAAAACAGAGATGACACATAGAAACATAGAATGTGTCGGCAGATAAGAACCATTTGGCCCATCTAGTCTGCCCAATATATCTGAATCCTATGAATAGTCCCTGGCCCTATCTTATATGAAGGATAGCCTTATGCCTATCCCATGCATGCTTAAACTCCTTCACTGTATTTGCAGCTACCACTTCTGCAGGAAGGCTATTCCATGCATCCACTACTCTCTCAGTAAAGTAATACTTCCTTATATTACTTTTAAACCTTTGCCCCTCTAATTTAAAACTGTGTCCTCTTGTGGTAGTTTTTCTTCTTTTAAATATGCTCTCCTCCTTTACCGAGTTGATTCCCTTTATGTATTTAAAAGTTTCTATCATATCCCCTCGGTCTCTTCTTTCTTCCAAGCTATACATATTAAGGTCTTTTAACCTTTCCTGGTAAGTTTTATCCTGCAATCCATGTACTAGTTTAGTAGCTCTTCTCTGAACTCTCTCTAGAGTATCTATATCCTTCTGGAGATATGGCCTCCAGTACTGCGCACAATACTCCAAGTGAGGTCTCACCAGTGATCTGTACAGCGGCATAAGCACTTCACTCTTTCTACTGCTTATACCTCTCCCTATACATCCAAGCATTCTGCTTGCATTTCGTGCTGCTTTATTACATTGTCTTCCCACCTTTAAGTCTTCTGAAATAATTACTCCTAAATCCCTTTCCTCAGATACTGAGGTCAGGACTGTGTCAAATATTCTATATTCTGCCCTTGGGTTTTTACGCCCCAGGTGCATTATCTTGCACTTATCCACATTAAATTTCAGTTGCCAGAGTTCTGACCATTCTTCTAGTTTTCCTAAATCCTTTTCCATTTGGCGTTTCCCTCCAGGAACATCAACCCTGTTACATATCTTTGTGTCATCAGCAAAAAGACAAACCTTACCATCGAGGCCTTTTGCAATATCACTTATGAAGATATTAAACAAAATTGGTCCCAGTACAGATCCCTGTGGAATCCCACTGGTAACATGACCTTGTTTTGAATGTTCTCCATTGACTACAACCCTCTGTTGTCTGTCCCTCAGCCACTGCCTAATCCACTCAACAATATGGGAGTCCATGCTCAATGACTGCAGTTTATTGATAAGTCTTCTATGTGGGACAGTGTCAAAAGCCTTACTAAAATCTAGATATGCGATGTCTACTGCACCTCCACCGTCTATTATTTTAGTCACCCACGTGAATGGAATATTTGCATGTCTTCTGTGTTTTGTACCCACTCCTGCTTCTAGCTACCAAATCATGCCTCATTTAGCATGTAGCATGGAGGTAGTACACATGCGCTATTCGGTGCTGTCTCCTGCAGGAATGCAGGGAGGAGATCATAGCATTAGCAGTGGATGTGTGATTCATTTCTTCTTTTCTCTCATTATTTAATACATGGCAAAAATGGCTTTAAAACAGATAACCACACAGCTGACCGGCAAATATATATATTTTTTGCCACTTTACGCATTTTCGCACTTCACCTTTTCGTCCCACTAATAAAAGCCGAAAATGCATTAGAACATATAACTGCACAGCACAAGGGCAAATAAGATGCAGAAATGTTTCCTTGTAATAAACCCTGCTACAGGCTGAATAAAACAGCACTTGCACCCTAATAAGAATGGCTTGCTGGAATTACAGAGCTGTATAATGGCAGTTTGGATCCCCAGTCAGTGCTGCAAGGTGTAATAGGATTGTTCCTATTGCCCAGGCTGTAACCTCCCCTACTGAACCCTGTTCTGCTTCAATGCTGTGGAATGATTCCTCCCTATTCTTTCCCTACACCTTGAATTATCTTTCCCTTTCCCTGCGCTTTTTCTGCACAATTAATTATTTTTTTCTAACACTGTCCCTAGTGCCTGCAGCCGTCTTTCCCTGCACTCAGTACACTGGCAAATGGTAGAATCTAAGATGGCTGCTGCTATTTATAGGGCTGGACATCGCAGGGCTGGCTGGCTGCTGATTGGCTGCATGCATGTATGTCAATCTTGGTGATCCCGCCTTCCCAGACTTCCTTTCTCCATGACCTCACACGTCCAGCGGCCATTTTAAGAAAAATTGCGATTCGTTACCATGAAGCGCGAGGAAATTCAGCTTTGGTGCGAATCAAATTTTTCCTTAAATTCGGAACAAATTCTACGTTGTCAGCTTCAATTTGCTCATCTCTAGATATAATGCCTCCTCTATGCAATAGACCTCTATATGCAGAAATATAGTACGTAAGTGTATACAATGATTAGCTACCGTTAAGTATGTAGTACCCCAGACCTGGGGGTTCTACCATGGTATCTGCAATTGTTTACTGTTTTATATGCAATGTGAATGTATTGCTTTTGTAATATTCATAATATGTAACCGTTCATGCAATACATTTTGTTGCCCAGCAGATGGATTACAGTTGTCAATGTTTGGCAACAGGAATGGAACTTACCATTCCATTCCTCTCCTTTTGGTAGGAGTCGGCTGGTCTCACTTTCTGCCAAGGGTGGGGCTGAGCAAAAGAGATTCAGTCTACAGTCTGAGAGAAGAGAGTGAGGCGTGACGGAGCATGTGATCCATTTCTTGCTCCTCCAGGCCAGGTGGACCACAGAGGAGGCTCATCAAGGAGGATGTCATTGCCCCAGGTGGACCACAGAGGTAGCTCATCTAGGAGGATATAATTGCCCCATGGAGACTGCAGGGTTGTAGGCCACAAATGAATTGCAAGCAACAGCATATTAGAGTCAGCAGTGTGATGAAGCAATCAAGCTAGTAAGACTCGGCTGCAAAGTGGTGGAAAACACGTCCTAACACCATCACGAAAATTCAGGACAGGCATAGCTAGAAGCCTGCAGCATTCAGTTGACACCTACAGTGTAAAGCCGTAGGGAAAGGAATGCAGAAAGAGACAGTGTTCCCTAGCAAGTTTCTGTGTGTAATTTTTGCACAATGTGGTGAGATTAGCCCCCATCCCTGTCTCTGCAAAGCCACACATAAACATACAGTAGTCCACAGAATAATGAACGGTGGATCCCACTTAGCCAACCAAATCCAACTTGATTGAGGCACGGTTAGTCACGTGGAACAAAATAGCCTATGGCTGTTTCGCGTGTATCCAAGCTTTGTCAAGGCCGCCACGTCTCAAGATAAATTGCAAAAGTGGTCAACACCTGACTTCCAATACGTCAGCACGGGAAGGGAATCACTCCAATGTAGACACAACAGAAAATCTCAGTGGACGTTCGTCTTCAAAACATCTCTTTCTTTATTTCATAAGTACAGATAGATATAGAGGACCTGTATCGGCCCGTCCAGCCTTCATCAGCTCCTTTATTTGTATCTGTACTTAAGAAATAAAGAAAGAGATGCATTGAAGACGAACGTCCCCTGGGATTTTCTGTTGCGGCCACGTCTCAAAAGACTTCTTCTGCTTATGAAGGAGATGTCTTTGAGATGCAGAGACCTTTACAAACTATGAATACATGCAAAACGATTGTAGATTATCTTCCTCCATATTACTGACCGTGCCTCATTAAAGAAGAATTTGGTTGGATTAGTGAGTGCCACGGTTGTTTTACCTGTGGACTATATGGATTTATGATTCTGCTAATATAATCACTGAGCACCATCTACAACAGTGAGCAAATTGACGGGCGATACATGTATACTTATATTCTGATCAATATGAGGAATATGCTGAGCAGGGCCAGCTTTTCTGTGAGTGGATGGTGACATTCATTTTCACTGCACTTACTTAGCATAGGCTTTTTCCAGAAGTGGGCACCAGAACTCATGAGATGCATTGGACCTAGCAGCCTTGAGATCTTTATCCATTATAGGCAGCATGTCATCGACTACCACTTCAATCCATTGTCCATACTGCCAAAACTGTAATAAAGCCAGAATATTTGGTTAGGCTCAATTGTCTCCCTTTTCTTATCACAGACAGTCTTTTTCATACAAGAGACAATGTGGCAATCATCTCCCAGCACCTTGGCAAACAGCTGATTTTGCATTGAGAAGCTGTGGCCATTCTTACAAAAGTCATATTACATGGCGATCATCCACAGAGCCTCTCCATTCTAAGTCACATAGGGGGACTTAAAGGGAACCTGTCATGTGGATATTTGATTATAATCTAACTAATTATATACAATCATTAACTACTAAAAAGTACCTTAGATGTATTCACTTACTGGTGTGACAGATGGTTACCTCATAATATACACACAAAGATGCCGCATGCTAATGAGCTGATTTGAGTCCAGCCACTCCCATGCTATAGCCACTCCCATGCCCACCTGCTGCTGATTCATATGGAAAAAAACTGTCAATCAGCAGCAGGTAGGCGGGGAGAGTCAGGAGCTCATGAATATTCAGGACTCATCATTATGAGCTGGAGCTTTTCAATACAAGATGTTTGGCAGATTAACTGGGTCAATTAAAGAAAGTGACCCAGCATTTTTCAAAGAGAATTAGTCACTTATTTATGTTGCCCTTAGGACACCATAAAACTGGTGACAGGTTCTCTTTAAGCCAGGGACCACTCTATGATGTTCATTTGTCCTAACTGGTCAATGGACAGCAGTTATCTTTGTACAAATACCATACACTGATATATAATAGCATAATAAACACTAAAACATGTCAGGTCTTTCTTAAATGGGTCGTCCCACAAAAAATATTCTACAGTTTTAAAACCAGTACCTGGATCTGAATACTTTTGTAATTGCATGTAATTAAAAATTCATTAAAATGTGTCTGTATAGGGCCACCTACAGTTTGTGTTTTTTTTTTCCTATTTCTTTGACCTGCTCACTGAGAAGGCCACACATGCTCAGTTTCATCCTTCAACTGCCTCCTGAACTGTGATAGGGAGAGCTGAGACACGCCCCCTGAGCTGTGATAGGGAGAGCATGGACACACACCCTTAGCTGCAGCAGAGAAGACACTCCCCTTGAGCTGTTAGCTTGATATAAATCTAGCAGAGCAATTAATGGGGAGATCTCTGGATCCATGTGAGGTGCAGGGCTGGTTCTGGCTTTGTTAGAAAGAGATTGTCACAAACTATATGATTATAGATTAGCAAATTTTAAAAAAAATTGTATTTGCCGGTTCGCCGAATTTGTCTCGATACGAATATATTCGTGGCAAATCGCGTAAAAAAAACCCGACTATTTCCTTGCTGCAGAGAGCCTTTATAGTGGTGTAGAACACTGTGCCTTGCAGTAACACGCATAGGGAGTCTGCTTTGGTAGTGAAATAATACTGTGAGTCAGTATGACATGCAGATGACAGGCGTCACTGTTAGAATCACTGCACACTTCATTTATTTGGGCAGTCACGGCGCCAAAACCAACCAAATAACTAAAGTATGAAGTCTTACAGGTCAATGTTCGCCAAGAAGAAGCGCACTTCTTTTACACCGTCATCAGTTGATTCCACATATATGTCTACAGAACCTGTTCTACTAAACACTTATACAAGTAAAGCCCCCCCCGACAGAGTGGGGAGGGTGTCAGAAGTAAGTTTGTGTTGACGCCACTGATTATTTTACCCTTCCTCTAACCCACAAAAAACGGGTCCTGTCTGTTCCGCATCTGCCTTTACTCGGTCAGCATTTGGTCAGTAATGCCCAAAAAAACACGAGTGGATCCAAAACAGAGATGACACGTGAATGGAATATTTGCATGTCTTATGTGTTTTGTACCCACTCCTGCTTTTGGCTACCAAATAACAAGAGCATTCTGATGGGACCATACAGGCCTTACAGCTGCTGGGCTGCAGAGTGGCACAGTGACAGAGTCTGGAGGTGGCAGCAGCATGAGAAGACTACAGAGTGGCACAGTGACAGAGTCTGGAGGCGGTAGCAGCATGAGGAGACCACAGAGCAGCACAATGACAGAGTCTGGAGGTGGTGGCAGCATCAGGAAGCTGCAGAGTGACACAATGATAGAGTGTGGATGTGGCAGCAGCATGAGGAGACCATAGAGTGTCACAATTACAGAGTGTGAAGGTGGCAGAAGCATGAGAAGACCACAGAGTGGCACAATGACCGAGTCTGGAGTTGGCAGCAGTATGAGGATGCCACCAAGTGGCATAATAACAGAGTCTGGAGGTGGCGACAGCAGCAGCATCAGGAAGATACCACAGAGTGGCAAGTTGACATAGTGTGGATCTGGCAGGATCAGCAGCATCAGGATACCACAGCGTGGCAAGGTGTCATAGTGTGGAGATGACAGCAGCATCAGCATCAGGAGACCACAGAGTGTCAAGGTGACATGGTGTGAAGATGGCATCAGCATCAGGATGCCACAGAGTGTCAAGGTGACATAGTGTGGAGATGGCAGCAGCATCAGGATACTACAGAGTGGCAAGCATTAGAAGGCCACCGAGTGGCACAATGACAGAGTCTGGAGTTGACAGCAGTATGAGGAAGCCACCGAGTGGCACAATGACAGCGTCTGGAGGTTTGCGACAGCAGCAGCATCAGGAGGATACCACAGAGTGGCAAGGTGACATAGTTTTGATATGGCAGGAGCAGCAGCATCAGGATACCACAGCATGGAAAGGTGACATAGTGTGGAGATGACAGCAGCATCAGCATCAGCATCAGGATGCCACAGAGTGTCAAGGTGACATAGTGTGGAGATGGCAGCAGCATCAGGAGACTACAGAGTGGCGAGCATTAGAAGGCCACCGAGTGGCACAATGACAGAGTCTGGAGGTTTGCGACAGCAGCAGCATCAGGAGGATACCACTGAGTGGCAAGGTGACATAGTGTGGATATGGCAGGAGCAGCAGCATCAGGATACCACAGCGTGGAAAGGTGACATAGTGTGGTGATGACAGCAACATCAGGAGACCACAGAGTGGCAAGGTGACATAGTGTGGAGATGACAGCAGCATCAGCATCAGGAGACCACAGAGTGTCAAGGTGACATAGTGTGGAGATGGCAGCAACATCAGGAGACCACAGAGTGGCAAGGTGACATAGTGTGAAGATGGCAGCAGCATCAGGAGAAGGCCAACAAGTGGCACAATGACAGAGTGTGGAGGTGCAGCATCAGGAGGATACCACAGAGTGGCTAGGTGACATAGTGTGAAGATGGCAACAGCATCAGGAGACCACAGAGTGGCAAGGTGACATAGTGTGGACCGTCTCTGAACTGAAGATGTATTTCTTTGGGAAATGACAGCAGTCCACAGAGTCGCTAAGAGACTTTGCCCTATACCTGCAAAAAGCTTTGCGGACAGTTATCCAGCTAGAGCCCCATGAAGCTGAGGGACAAGATCAGATCCTCAGGGAGCAGTTTATTGAAGGTGTCATTGACAAACCTCTCAAACGCCAGCTGAAGATGCTGTCGGTCTAGCACCTGGATATCCCGTTCCTAGATTTTAAGGAGCTTGCTATTGACATCCTGGGAGAAAATCCCCACTCTGAACTTCCTGAAGATAGGAAGGCCTCGTCCGTCTGCGATCCGCTACCCACAACCAGATAGCAGAGTGTGTGGCCCAGACACCTGTCCCAGATGCTGTGGCAGCCCTGACTACCCAAGTTGCTCTCCTAGCTGAGAATATGGAGAGAATGTCCTCCACTTGGTCCACGAGAGGATCGAAGTTGACCAATCGGTGCATTGTCAAGCCCCCGGGATCGACACACCAGAAAACCGAAATGCCGGTATTGTCAGAAGTATGGACACACTGAAGATAATTGCTGGCAGTTAAATGAATATCCCCGGAGGCCAAGGACCACCCCTCAGGAGGAAGAATACTAGGCCCCAAAGATCCAGCCTTCATGCCTAGATATGTGGGGGGCCGCCCTGTGATTGAAGTTAGCATCAACGGAGTAATGTTTTCTGCTTTGGTCGACACCGGATCTTAAGTAACTACCATCCGCCGATCAGCATTCGAAATATGCCGGAAAGGAGCTCAATTGACACAGCCCCCAAAATCCTGGATCCACATCAGAGCTACTAACGGCCAAACGGTACCCATCCTAGGTTATTGGGAACCTTTTAGACTTCAACCTGGAGCAGAGACCCTGATATGGTGCCGAGCTTGCATCGGGGTCCGAAGTCAGTATTACCAGGCCCTCATGGAGCCCCTACAATTACAGGATCACCCTATTGTCCGAGTTGCCAGGAGCCTGGTCACTGTGTCGTGTGGAAGAGTACCCATCCACTTGGTCAATCTAAGTGATGAAATGTGGAACTAAAGAAATATTATCCAGTGGTGAGTCTACGTCATGTCCGTCTACAAGACGTCCTGGATTCCCCTACTGCTGCTGCACAGCAATCACTTCAAAAAGCCGATGCAGCCAAAGATCCGTTTGAACAACCTTGGTGGGCCTAACTACACATTGGAGATGCCACCACCACTACTGAACAACTTAAAGGTGTGTTGGACTTAGCCAAGGAGCACCACCAAGTCTTCAGTAAACACCCCTTGGACTATGGTCAGACGAGCTTAATAAAACCCACTATTCCCACTGGCACTCACCCTACAATCAAAGAAAGATATAGGCCAGTGCCTCTTGCCCTATACCAGCAGGTGAAGAAGATGGTTTAGGACATGAAAGCAGCCAATGTCATCCAGTAGAGTCAGAGCCCCTGGGCTGCCCCTTTGGTCGTGGTAAAGAAGAAGGACGGAACCATCAGTTTCTGCGTGGAGTATCTCAAAATTAACATTACACACAAGGATGCGTACCCCCTGCCACCAATTGAAGAATCTCTAGCAGCCCTTGGATCTGCTGCTTATTTCTCAACCCTGGATCTAACCAGTGGCTATTGGCAAGTCCCCATGGGGCCTGAAGATAAGGAGAAAACAGCCTTCACTACCCCAATGGGTCTGTTCAAGTTCAACTACATGCTGTTTGGGCTGTGCAACGCCCCTGGAACATTCCAGAGACTCATGGAAAGGTGCCTTGGACACAAAAACTTTGAATCCGTATTGCTGTACTTGGATGATGTGATCGTCTACTCCAAGACATATGAAGAGCATTTACTTCATATAGCAGATGTATTCCAGACTCTGGTTCAACATGGATTGAAAGTCAAACCTTGATAGTGTCACAAACCCCAAGTGAAATATCTGGGACATGTTGTGAGTGCGGAAGGTGTGAAACCGGACCCTAATAAGATAGCGGCCGTACAAAGCTGGCCTGCTCCTAAGACCATCAAAGAGGTCAAGAGCTTTCTGGGATTTGCAAGTTACTATATGAGATTTATCCCCCACTTCGCTCAAGTTGTGGAGCCTATCCAAGAGCTTTTGAAGGGTCATCCCAAAGGCAGCCAGAATGCTAAGATACCAGTAGAATGGAACGAAGAGCAAGAGACCGCTTTCTGACTACTAAAATAAAATCTCACTGAACCACCAGTCCTGGGCTACCCTGACTATAGCCTTTTATTCAGTCTCTATACGGACGCCAGTAAGAAAGGGTTAGGAGCCGTATTATCTCAGACTCAAGCCGGAACCGAAAGAGTCATCGCCTACACCAACAGATCTTTACGAGAACCGGAGCAGAATGACCACAATTATAGCTCCTTCAAACTGGAATTTATGGCCTGTAATTGAGAAGTTCAAGGATTATCTAGCGGCCACACCTTTCACCGTCTATACCCATAATAATCCACTGGCTCATTTGAACACTGCGCGTCTGGGAGCTCTAGAGCAAGGATGGGCCTCTAGACTGGCAAACTTCGACTTTACCATTAAGTTCCGGACAGGTAAAGCTAATGACAACACTGATGCCTTATCCAGGCTATCTGCCCAGAATGAAATCATTTCCAAAGACGATCAGTGGGAAGATGTGGAAATGCCTATGTTCTACTCCCGATTTGCACGGCAGGAAGCTCTACACACTGAGCACCAGGTTTCCAAAGCTTCTAAGGCTCCAAGGACCAGTGTTTCCCTCATTTTGCTTTGTGGAGTAGGGACAGGCTGCTAAGGACACCAAACGCTTGCTAATAGGGCCACAAAAGTCATTTTAAGGACTGGTATTGGTGTGCTATCGATAGGTGTGATATACTGAGGGGTGTGATATACTTATAATATACTTTCTAACATAGAAAGTATATTATAGTGCATTTGTATTGTGCAGCAGTTGTGCGCGTTTTTGCTGCTATACCGCAGCTATATAGAGGGACAAACGCTATTGGAATAACTAATTGCAACTGGGGTAATATACCTGTTGCCCCCCAAAAAAATTATTGAGGGGTGTGATATACCTATAATATACTTTCTAACATAGAAAGTATATTATAGTGCACTTGTATTGTGCAGCAGTTGTGTGCGTTTCTTCTGCGATACCGCAGGTATATAGATGGACAAGCGTTATTGGAACAACTATTTGTAATGGGTGTAATATACCTGTTGCCCCCCAAAAAACTGATTCAGGGGTGCGATATAACTGCTTCCACAAAATACTGATTGAGGGGTGCTATATACCTGCTTCCACCAAATACTGATTGAGGGGTGCGATATACCTGCCTCTACCAAATATTGATTAAGGGGTTCTATATACCTGTTTCCACGAATTACAGATTGAGGGGTGTGATATACCTGCTTTCAACAAATACTAATTAAGAAGTTTGATATATCTGCTTCCACAAAATACTGAATGAGGTGTGCAATATACCTGCTTCAACAAAATACTGATTAAGGGGTGCGATATACCTGCTTTCACAAAAAACTGATTGAGGTGTGCGATATACTTGCTTCCACAAAATACTGATTGAGGGGTGCAATATACCTACTTCCACCAAATATTGATTGAGGCCTGCGATACACCGGCTTCCACCAAATACTGATTGACGGGTGCGATATACCTGTTTCCACAAAATATTGATTAAGGGGTTCTATATACCTGTTTCCACAAAATATTGATTGATGGGTGCGATATACCTGCTTCCACCAAATATTGATTAAGGAGTTCTATATACCTGTTTTCACAAAATACTGATTGAGGGGTGCGATATACCTGCTTCTACAAAATACTGATTAAGGGGTTCTATATAAATACTTCCACAAAATACTGATTGACGTGTGCATTATACCTGCTTCCACCAAATATTGATTGAGGCCTGTGATACACCGGCTTCCACAAAATACTGATTGAGGGGTGTGATATACCTGCCTTCACCAAGTATTGATTCAGTGGTTCTATATACCTGTTTCCACAAAATACTGATTGAGGCGTGCAATAAACCTGCTTTCACAAAATACTGATTAAGGGGTTTGATATACCAGCTTACACAAAATACAGATTTCGGGATGTGATATACATGCTTCCACAAAATACTGATTAAGAGGTGCGATATACCTGCTTCAACAAAATACTGATTAAGGGGTCCTATGAACCTGTTTCCACAAAATACTGATTGAGGGGTACGATATACCTGCTTTCACAAAATACTGATTAAGGGGTTTGATATACCTGCTTCACAAAATATTGATTGATGGGTGCGATATACCTGCTTCCACCAAATATTGATTAAGGAGTTCTATATACCTGTTTTCACAAAATACTGATTGAGGGGTGCGATATACCTGCTTCTACAAAATACTGATTAAGGGGTTCTATATAAATACTTCCACAAAATACTGATTGACGTGTGCAATATACCTGCTTCCACCAAATATTGATTGAGGCCTGTGATACACCGGCTTCCACAAAATACTGATTGAGGGGTGTGATATACCTGCCTCCACCAAGTATTGATTCAGTGGTTCTATATACCTGTTTCCACAAAATACTGATTAAGGCGTGCAATAAACCTGCTTTCACAAAATACTGATTAAGGGGTTTGATATACCAGCTTACACAAAATACAGATTTCGGGGTGTGATATACATGCTTCCACAAAATACTGATTAAGAGGTGCGATATACCTGCTTCAACAAAATACTGATTAAGGGGTCCTATGAACCTGTTTCCACAAAATACTGATTGAGGGGTACGATATACCTGCTTTCACAAAATACTGATTAAGGGGTTTGATATACCTGCTTCACAAAATACAGATTTAGGGGTGCAATATACCTGCTTCCACAAAATACTGATTAAGGGGTTTGATATACCAGCTTCCACAAAACACTGATTAAGGGGTTTGATATACCAGCTTCCACAAAACACTGATTAAGGGGTGCGATATACCTACTTCTACCAAATATTGATTCAGGTGTTCTATATACCTGTTTCCACAAAATATTGATTGATGGGTGCGATATACCTGCTTCTACAAAATACTGATTAAGGGGTTCTATATACCTGCTTCCACTAAATACTGATTGAGGTGTGCGATTTACCTGCTTCCACCAAATATTGATTAAGGGGTCCTATGAACCTGTTTCCACAAAATACTGATTGAAGGGTGCGATATACCTGCTTTCACAAAATACTGATTAAGGGGTTTGATATACCTGCTTCCACAAAATACAGATTTAGGGGTGCAATATACCTGCTTCCACAAAACACTGATTAAGGGGTTTGATATACCTGCTTCCACAAAATACTGATTAAGGAGTGGGATATACCTGCTTCTACCAAATATTGATTCAGGTGTTCATTATACCTGTTTCCACAAAATACTAATTGAGGGGTTCTATATACCTGTTTTTGCAAAATACTGATTGAGGGGTGCAATATACTGACTTCCATCGAATACTTATTGAGTCCTGCAATATACCTGCTTCCACAAATACTGCTCTTCTCTAGGGACTTTGGCACAGGGTCATTTTGAAAATAACAGGCAGAGGAAGAGGCAGACCGTTTCGCAGGGGTGGTAGGGGTCGGGCAGGTGCACCAGGCCGGAGCCTAAGTGGAAGGTTGGAGAAGGTGCGTGCCATTACATCAAAGGTTGCACCAGAGTTGGTTGAGAGGCTCACTCAGCCTTCAGCTTTTCCACCCTCATCATCCTCTGTATCTGCACCCTCCTCACTTTCTGCTGTGTGCACCCCCAAAGACACCACCACCACCACCATAGCCACTCCACTTGAGTCAGAGGAATTATTTTCCAACCCATTCCCAGACCTTACTCATGTGCAGCCATTCTTGGCATCGGATGAGGTGGAGGAGGTAGCAACGGCCGCCACCCACTGGTCTGACAACAGTACCCAGATCAGCCCAAGGAGGGTGGTGACCGCTGTTGCTGCCTACTCCAAGATCTCTAATGTCAGTGGTGGTGAGGATAACGATGATAACGTGTCGATGGCTGTAACGTGAGTGCCCAGAAGAGAGGAAGAGGAGGGGAGTTCAGTGGAAGAGACAGAGCAGCAGATAGGAAGGAGAAGGAGAAGAAGCAGGCAGAATTTGCAGTGCACAGGAGACAAAAAGCAGACTGCAAATGTATCAGGAGCAAGCAATCTACCATGCACGCTCACATCTTGCGCTGCCAGGACTCCGGCACATGGCTCCGCAGTGTGGGCTTATTTAACGTGTCAGCTGCTGACAATAGTGTTGCCATCTGCAGCCCGTGCTGTTAACGCATAGGTTGCGGTAAGCCTAACACTCACCTATGGACGACTGCTTTAAGAAGGCACCTGGCCTCCCATCCCCGAGCCCAGTAGGAGCAACGCCGTTAGAACCCACAAAGCCACACTCCCGAAGCTCCACGTCCTGCCTCTTCTCCTTCTCCTCTCTCCTACCATTTGTCCTCCACTCCACCTTCCACCGTGCTGTTGTCGTGCTAATCTGGCATAAGGCAGGCTTTCGTAGCCCCAAAAAACAAAAGTTGATTAGACCGGATAACCCTCTTGCCCAAATGCTGACCGCTGGTTTGTCGGAACGGCTAGCCCACCAACTACCGCCATATAAACTGGTCGACTCGGAGGCCTTTAGAAAATTTGTGGCTATTGGCACACCGCAATAGAAGGTCCCCGGAAAGAAATATTTCTCCCAGAAGGGCATCCCAGAGCCTGTACTCCACTGTCCAGCAGTAAAATTGTTATCCACTGACGGCCTAATATACCTCCAGTCACATAATCACTTGACCTTTTCTGTCCAGTGAATGCCTAATGCTTGGGGCCTTTACACCACTGGCCTACAGTAAAATTGTTATCCACTGAGTTTCTAATATACCTCCAGCCACATATTTACTTGTTCTTTTCTGTCAGGTGAATGCATAATTTTTGGGGCCTGTACTCCACTGGCCTACAGTAAAATTGTTATGCACTGACCATCTAATTTACCTTCAGCTACATAATCACTCGTTATTTTATGTCAGGTGAATGCATCATTTTTGGGGCATGTACTCCACTGGCCTACAGTAAAATTGCTATCTACTGACCATCTAATATACCTCCAGCCACATAATTACTCGTTCTTTTCTGTCCGGTGAATGCCTAATGTTTTAGGCCTGTACTCCACAGGTCTACAGTAAAATTGTTATCTACTGACTGTCTAATATACCTCCAGCCACATAATCACTTGTTCTTTTCTGTCAGGGGAATGCCTAATTTTTTTGGGTTAGGGTTAGGATTAGTACTCCTGTGGCCTAAAATCTAATTGTTCTAGGCTCCAGCATTACAAATTTTTGAGAGTTTTCCATTAAGACGCATAAAAATGGCCCCTGATTAAAATACATATTTTTTGTGGGAATTTTTGTCATTTAAGTGTATGGGGCCTGCTGCGAACGCGTGGTTCGCAAATATTTGATCGCGAATGCGCTTTCGCGTTCATGGAACGTCCTGGCCGATGTTCGTCCATCACTATGTTGGTTTACCTGTGAAGGATTTAACAGCCAAAACTACAGCAACAGCGCTGTGGAAAAGCTTCATTCTGCCATATGGGTGTCCTGACAAGATTCTCACTGACCAAGGATCAGCATTCGAGTCTCAGTTGTTCTACGAATTTTGCGCTTTGTACAACTGCAAAAAACTGAGGACCACTGCATATCACCCACCGGGGAATGGCCTGTGTGAAAAGATGAACCAAACCCTGATCAATATGCTCAAGCCCGTACCACCTCACAAGAGACCCATGTGGCCTTTGCTACTGCCTGAATTAGTGTACCTGTACAACAATACAACTCACTCCTCCACAGGTTACACTCCATACTACAATGTTTGGAAGACAGGGCCATTTACCTGCAGACCTCGCCCTGTACATCCCTGTGCCGGACTCTGAACCACTCCTTCCCCAATTTTAGTGGGTCAAAGAGCATCAGAAGTGCCAGAGAAATAGTGGACTCTAAAATAGAGAAAGCTCAGCAAAAACAAAAACAGGACTTTGATCAACATGTACATGCTGAGCCCTTACAACCAGGACACAACGTTTGGCTCAGAAACAATCACCCAGTAAGCAAGCTGAACAATCGCTGGGAATGTGAACCATACACAATCGTGGCTGTCCCCTCATTGGAGGTCTATGAGACCGCAACCGGCTCAAGAGGTGCCCGAAGGAACCTGTTCAGAAATAGCCAAGAGAAGTGGATATATCACTATAACTACCATTGCCTTAAGTGACCGAGACGCCAACAGAGTTGGTTCTCTCTGCCTCAAATTTGAGTTCTGATGCCAATTCCTGCAACCCCTGCATCTGCAGAATCAAGTCCAGTGGCCAATCCTCCTTCACAAGTCCCAGACACTACTTCTACCCCCGGAGACTCGGAACTGTCCTTGCAGAGATCTCAACGGACCAACAAAGGTATCCCACCTGCCCGTTATCTGGACTTCTTTGAAACGAGTGTTTAGTTATAGAGATAATAGGAGCCAAGCCATGGACACATCTTGAGAAACTTGCCCCTTGTTTTGTGGTTATATTTTCTTTTTTATCCTTCCTTTTTGTGCCTGAACTTCATGGACTCCAAACTTCAACTATACCCCATGTGGATAACAAATAACTTTACTACCTCATGTGGATTGCAAATGACTTTTTGCATTATATGTTCCTGTTTTGCAATGTGACAAGCAAGCACCCAAAGTATAGACTTAAACGTATACTTGAGCTCTGTGATTTCTACTGTGATATTTTTGCACTAATGTTTTAATGTTTTAGCAAAGTTTAACCACCTTATCTCATTGTATGGACTCTTTCACGAGTACAATGTGACCTCTTTTGCACTCTAAATCGTCTCTGGACTTTATATTGGTAGTCAGATAGTTAGCATTTTGCTTTATTACTCATACGGACTGCCTCTGAGGACTTAAAAGTACTATTGGTCCTATATTTCTCTTGTGTTAGCTAGAAAGCCTAGGTATGATATTGTAATGTATTGTTGCTGCACAGGTAGGACCAAGTGGTAAATTCACAAGCAGGTCTAACACTTTGTAAGGGTAACCCGCTGCTAATCTGGGAGGAAACTGATCACTCCTCCTAGTTTGGTGTGTCCTAAGGCTTTAGGCCTTGCCTTATGGACGTAAATGTGTAGCTATTTGTTTTAATCATTAAGGTGACAAAGAGTAAAGAATAATTAGACCTTGTTGCCGGAAGGGAATACCGGATAATGCCACCCTTCTATTTGCTAGCGTTTCATTGCATAGTGGTGGGACTTCAGAGTAAAGACACCCCTGGTCTCTCTTTGGTGTTAACGGCCGTGATACCTAAAAGTCAGTCAGTAATGAGCTCTTAGTGCACACCTGTTTGGTTCTCTGGTTATACCTGAGAGAGAAAATGTTCTTAGACATCCTACTCATACGGGCAGAGAAACCTTGTGGTAGCCGTTACTATAGCAGTTTAGTAACTGTATATATAGTCTTAAGCAGCACTTTAACTTTCCTTGGGTACCCTTGGAGCTTACCCTAAGCACAAGCCGAGGGCGGCTTACCTCTTAGGTAAGGGGGAATGTAATGACCCTAAGTGGCATTACTACTCCTACACCCTGCTTTTGTCTGTATCTGCAATAACCATGTCATCTTATGCCTTTATTTCAGGTCCTCCATGTAGTGTGCATTTCTTCTTATGCATTTGTATTGTTAATGCAATAATCTGGTTACCCAGCGGGTGGCAGCAGACTTGGCAGTGCTACTCTACAGAGAGTGGAACCTGGATTTACAGCTCTCTTATACTCTCCTCCAAGGAGCAAGTACAATCTTGGTAGAACCAGTTAGGTCCTATGCTCCATGCTAAAGGGAGCAATGCGGATGCTCGTCCCTGGTGGGACTGAGCTCTCCCTCAAATCCAGCTAGGACAAGAAGTTCCTAGGATCATAGTGGGAGACAGACTTAGTACAACAGCATCAAACAGAAAGGAAAGCATTCCCATTTAATATTGCTGACATAGCATTTCTGAGAAAGTTACAGCATAGCAGAGCTGAGAGAGTAAGCTACAGATTCAGCAGATATAAGTTTGTTTTGCAGAAGTTGTTTGCCTTTCAAAGTCCTGCTAAAACCTGTTGGGAACCAAGACTAGTTCTGTGGATTGTTAGGACTATCGTTTATGCATCGCTTTTGACGACTATGTCTGGGATCCAACCATATCCAGGTAAGGAGCACCGTGACACGTGCAACACAACACCTTCAGGGATATTGTGGGCACTTCTATACCACCCTGGCAATCCTACACCTGGGTACCAACACTACCATCTACAAAGTGGACTCCATGTCCTCGCTGCTTAATTGTAACTTGCGTCACGTTTACTTGCTCTATAAGAGGGACATATTTTGTAGAATCCTTCGAAGGAGCAAGGGATCCCCCAGACGCTGAACCCGGCCATTGCATATTTCCCTGGTAGTACTGAAAAACGCCAATAAATGCTATCACCACATATAACTGCAGAAGTGAACTGCGTATATATTTTTCTTTTTGCACAGAAATAGGCCAGTAAACACTTTTAGTGTAAATAACTGAAAAAGTGAACTGCGTATATATTTCTATTTTTGTACTGAAATCGGCCAATAAACGCTATCACCACATATACCTGCAGAACTGAAATGACTGAAACAGGCCAGTAAACGCTTTTAGTGCAAATAACGGAAAAAGTGAACTGCGGAAATATTTATCTGGTAGTACTGAAATAGGCCAATAAACCCTATCACCACATATACCTGCAGAAGTGAAATGCGTATATATTTTTCTTTTTGTACTAAAATAGACCACTAAAGGCTTTTCAACATAGCACTTGCGCCCCAATAACAAGAACAAATTGCTGGAATGACAGAGCTGTATAATGTCTATTCGGATCCCCAAATAATCTTTTCCTGCACTTGTAAATCGCTTTTCTGTCCCTAGTGCTTTCCGACGTCTCTTCCTGCACTAAGGTGCTGTGAAATGATTCCTCCCTTTTCTTTTCTATGCACTTGTGAATCACTTTTCTAGCACTGTCCCTAGCGTCTTCTGACATCTCTCCCCGCACTAAGATGCTGTGAAGTGATTCCTCCTATCCTTTCTCTGCACTTTTAAATAGTTTTTTAAGTTTTTTTTTCACAATGAGGTTTTTCCTAATGCTCTCCCTAACACCTTCTCATGCCTGTCCCCGCACTCAGAACGCTGGCAAATGTCTGAATCTAAGATGGCCACCGTATTTATAGGGCTGTGACATCACAGGGCTGGCTGGCTGCTGATTGGCTGCATGCATGTCAATCTAGGTGATCCCGCCTTCCCAGACTTCCTTTCTCCATGTCCTCACACGTGCAGCTGCCATTTTAGGAAAAATGCTATTCGTTACCATGAAGCGTGAGAAAATTCATATTCGTTGCGAATATAATTTTTCCTGAAATTCGGATCGAATTCCACTTCGTCACCTTCGATTCACTGATCTCTATAAATGATTTCTGATTTAAATTTTTTACATTAGTCATGGGATAACTTTAAGCTTACATGGTGAAGACCCTGGTACCCATGGGTAATGCATGCAAAGAAACTGCTGCAGCCATGGCTTTCCAAAATGGCGGTGGCTGTATCTTCTATGGAAAGCGTTCACCGCAAGCACAGATGCAAGCACTAGGACCTCCTGTATCTGCGCCTGCATTTAGAAATGTTGGTGATTTAAAAAAAAACAAAAAACATCTTCCATGTTACTATCGATATTTAAAAATATATATTTTTATAAATTACCGTATATAATCCTGCAATTTCCACACTGGCCACTAGGCCTAATAATAGGTCATGATTTCATTCTATGGTTTCATTTCTATTTCTATTTTTTTTTACATTGTACAATCATATTGAAGACATCAAAATGATAAAGGAACACATATGGAATTAAACAGAAAACAGAAAAGGATTGTTTTTTTTATATTTTAGGTTCTTCACAGTAGCTCCCTTTTCCTTTGATGACACCTTTGCACACTCTTAGCATTCTCTCAAGCAGCGTAATGAGGTAGTCTCCTGGAATGGTTTGCAATTAACAGGTATGCTTGTCAACAGTTAATTTATGGACTTTCTTGCCTTTATAATGTGTTTGCGACCATCAGTTGAGTTGTGCAGTTTTATACAGTGTTTAGCTCTACTCTTCTACTGTTCTACTCCACATTATGTCAAGAACCACTTAATTAAGTAAAGAGAAATGACAGTCCATCATTACTTTAGGACATGAAGGCCAGTCATTCCGGAATACTTCCAGAACTTTGAAGGCATCCTCAACAGCATCCTCAACATCCGAAGTCGATTCGCATAAAACTTTGTTTCAATACTGAACAGAGCGAGCGCTCCGTACAGTATTAGAATGTATTGGCTCCGATGAGTCAAAGTTATTCCTTCTCCCGAGACTTTGCATAATAACTATAACAATAACTTCAGAATATGAATTAGACTGTAAAAAACATTTTCCGAATATCGGGTTCGGTTCCAAGGTACAATTTTTTTTTACATTATAAATCAATTCCTGAAGTTATTATGCAAAGTCTTGCAAGACTTTGGGGCCTGGGGGTGCCCAAGGACGCCCCTTCCATAAAAGATGATACTAGTATTATCAATGGTACATGCTAGGTGGGGCCCTGGTAAAGACTTTGCACTGTGGCCCAGAAGATTTACATTGTGTCACATAAAGAAGTTACTGTACCTTGAAATGGAAGATCCCGGCATAATAGCCTTTGTCAAAGGATTGACTTGGTGGAACCACACAGAAGAGGCAATCTTGATTCAATGTGAGACATGCGACGGAGGCGAGGACCCAACAGTCAACTGTGTAAAGAAAGAGTCCAGGGTCAGAGGCAATGTCTTATGTATTTCGATTTAGTTTCCAATAATTTAGAGTCAGTCTGAACAACAGCAATAATGAATTTGTTTTCTTTTTTTTAACCCCTTCACAACATCCGTCATCTATGTACACGGGTCTTTAAAGATGGAGCATGCTCCAGAGTGGAGTGAGCTCCATAACTAGTGGGTGCCTGCTGCTTCATACAGCAGACACGAGTGGCTGTCAGCAACTATCAGTAATGCCTATTGCGGACATTTCGCCTCTCAGATGCCATGGTCAAATGTGACCACGGCATCTAAGAAGCCAGAAACCCGGAAGTGTGCTTTTTACGGGCTGCAGAGATCAGGGAGAAGGCGTTCATTCAAAGAAATGAGCCTGAGCCTGTATTAGGCTACTTTCACACCAGTGTTTTTGCTGGATCCGTCATGGATCAGCAAAAACGCTTCCGTTTTGATAATACAACCGTCTGCATCCGTTATGAATGGATCCAGTTGTATTATCTATAAAAATAAACATGAACACTAATGAAAGTCAACGGGGGACGGATCCGTTTTCTATTGTGTCAGAGAAAACCGATCCGTCCCCATTGACTTACATTGTGTGTCAGAGTGGATCCATCTTGCTACGCACATCGCGGACAGAAAAATTATGCTTGCAGCGGAATGCATTCTGGTGCATTATGTTTTGTTCAGTTCAGTCCCCATTGACAATGAATGGGGACAAAATGGAAGCGTTTTCCCCCACCATTGAGATCCAATGACAGATCTCAAAAACGGAAAGGGAAAACGCAAGTGTGAAAGTCGCCTTAGGCTTCCAGGCTCACTACTTGTATATTACAGTTCAGGCAGGTCGGCGACAGCACTAAACTGTAATATACCTATTTCTGTATAGGATAATGGAAAAAATTCCCTTACCCTAGACAAATTGCAATCTGATGATTATGTGTTGTGGTCCACTTGGAGACCTAATAAAAAGTTGTTGTTTTTTAAAATAATAATATAATTTTTTATATAAAAATAAATAAAAAATTATATAAAAATTCTAATAATTCCTCTTCCCCCAAAATCAAAATACTTAATAAAAAAGTCAACATTGCCACGTGCTAAAACACCCGTACTAGTAAAATATATAAAACTTGTCCCATACAGTGAATGGCGTAACGGAAAATAAAATAAAAATGGCCAATTCAATTTGGCCAGTTCACTAAATTTTTTGAAAAAATTTGGTCCGATCGAATTTATTTGTGGTGAATCGCATTTAAAAACGTTTTTTTCCTGGCTGCAGAGAGCCTGTACAGTTGTGTAGGACACTGTGCCTTGCAGTAACACAGATAGGGAGTCTACTGTGGTAGTGAAATAATACTGTGAGTCAGTATGACATGCAGATGACAGGCGTCGCTCTTAGAATCACTGCGCACCTCACTTATTTGGGCAGTTACGGGGCCAAAACTGACCAAATAACTTAAGTGTAAACTCAGCCTTACAGGTTAATGTTAGCGCCAAGAAGAAGCGCACTCCTTTTACACCATTGGCAGCTGATTCCACATAGATGTCTACAGAACCTGTTCTATTAAACGCTTATACAAGTAGAGCCCTCTCGACAGAATGGAGAGGGTGACAGCAGTAAGTTTGTGTTGCCGTCACTGATTATTTTGCCTTTCCTCTGATCCTTTAGAACATTAACCACCAAAAATGGATCCTGTCTGTGGAGCATCCGTCTTCACTCAGTCAGCATTTGGTCAATAATCCATCAGTATTGCTAAAGCCAAAAAAACAGGGGTGGATCCAAAACAGAGATGACATGTGAATGAAATATTTGCATGTCTTCTGTGTTTTGTACCCACTCCTGTTTTTGGCTGCCAAATTATAAGCCAATTCTGATGAAAAATAGGGACTGTGACTGACCCCCAGTATTCAGGATGAGTAGATATTGCAAACGGCTGATCTTTAGCTCCCAGTTTTCCCCAGTCACTGGTCGAGACTCTGTGTAGGTGAAATAAATACTGATTTATTGAGCATCTGCACAAACTTATTTACAGAAAGTGATCAGGTAAAACTGTAATCCCATCACTTCCTCCTTCCCCTCCCCCAGAAATTCTGTCTGCACCACACCACAGGGGTCCAGCTGCTAAAAGAGCCCCAGACAGCCCTAGCAAAAACCTTTCCAGAATGTCATTGTCCTGAACTCCTTCAGAGTACAATGGGTAATATCGGGGGGGGGGGGGGGGGGGGGGCTGAAAGTCTTTTTCTAAACAAGTTACACAGTATAGCATAATTACACATAATCCAACACCAATACACATTTAACTCAAACTGATCACCATGTCGTCACAGGGACCATCATGTCATGCAGGCCTTGCAGCTGTTACATAGACAGGATCCGTTGTGCGTCATCTTTTTCCTTCTTTCTGACAGATCCGTAGAAGGGTCAAATAAATAATGATGTCAGCCAGGCCAAAGGGCAAAATAGTGGCCCAGTCATAAAGTGGGGAGGGTGGGAACAGCATGAGAAGTCCACAGAGTGGCCCTATGACATAGTGGTGAGGTATAAGCAGTATGAGTAGACCACAGAGTGGCCCAATGACAGAGTCTGGAGGTGACAGCAGCAGCATCAGGAGACCAGAGAGTGGCACAATGACAGTGTGGAGGTAGCGACAGCAGCAGCATAAGGAGGAGCCCAAAGAGTGGCACAATGACAGTGTGGAGGTGGCAGCAGCAGCATCAGGAGGCCACAGAGTGACACAATGACAGAGCGTGGAGGTGGCAGCAGCAGCAACAGGAGGAGGCTACAGGGTGGCACAATGACAGTGTGGAGGTGGCGGCAGCATCAAGAGGCCACAGAGTAGCACAATGAGAGAGTTTGGAGGTGGCAGCAGCAGCATCAGGGGGAGGCCACAGAGTGGCACAATGACAGTGTGGATGTGGCAGCAGCTGCAGCATCAGGAGGCCACAGAGTGGCACAATGACAGTGTGGAGGTGGTGGAGGTGGCAGCAGCAGCATCAGGAGGAGGCCACAGGGTGGCACACTGACAGAGTGTGGAAGTGGCGGCAGCATCAGGAGGCCACAGAGTGGCACAATGACAGAGTGCATGGTGGCGGCAGCAGCATCAGGAGGAGGCCACAGGGTGGCACAATGACAGTGTGGAGGCAGCAGCAGCAACATGAGGAGACCAAAGAGTGGCACAATGACAGAGTGTGGAGGTGGCAGCAGCAGCATCAGAAGGAGGCCACAGGGTGGCACAATGACAGTGTGGAAGTGGCAGAAGCAGCATCAGGAGACCACAGAGTGGCAAGGTGACATAGTGTGGAGGTGGCAGCAGAATCAGGAGACCACAGAGTGGCAAGGTGACATAGTGTGGAGGTGGCAGCACTCTCTCGGCTCGTGCGCCTTCACAGCTTCTCACAATGGGCCAATCAGCATTAGGAGTGTGCAAAAATCTTGCTGCTGATTGGCCCAGTGTTTCGCTGGCAGGCAGCAGGCGCAAAATTGAGAGTGACTTGCTGCCCGCCTCGCCAGTGTCGCCAGCCAAACAGTCATCCTGCAGCCAGTCCGGACCTATGCCACTGCCAGCCCGCCCACACAGTAAAACTGCCCCAGCCCCCAGTCGCTATCTTTCTAACCCCAACCCGGATCATTAAGTTTCACTGGCATAATTAGAAATGACTGGGCCCCACAGGAAAATTTTGAATGGCTCCCCCAGTTGTCCGGCACCTCTGACCGGCAGAGACCCTTGACTTCTTCCCTAATACAGTCCAGCTATCGTCCAATAGACAATAGACAGTGTTAAAATGTCATATTACAGTATACATATATTTCCATGACTTGTCTATTGGACAATAATTGGACTGTATTAGGGAAGAAATCAAGGGTCTCTGCTGGTCAGAGGTGCCAGACAACTGGGGGGGCCCATTCAAAAATTTGCTGTGGGGCACGTTCAAAAATATCCTGTGGGGCCCAGTCATTTCTCATTACGCCAGTGTCCCTAATGTTTTCAGTACGTCATGTATAAATTTCTTTATTGGCAAATGGGGGGAGGAGCCAGGGCAGGAGGTGGGATGGGCCAGGATGGTGGGCAAGGTTAGGGGACCTAATTCAGATTCTTTCTATGGGGCCCAATGATTTCTATGTACGCCCCTGGGTCCTGCTCCAGTCCTAGCTGCTGCTGGTGAGTAGTTCTTCACAAGGTGGGTGAAGAAAGCTGCTCATCAGCGACTCTAGACTCATGGACAATGGCACTGATAGGCAGTGGTCAACTGACTACATAGGATGTCTCTATAGTAGTTCAGTTTGTCCTCCCTTTCAGCAGGTGTAAAAAAGGCCCCAATTTTGGACTGGTAGAGAGGGTCCAACAAGGTGGAGAGCCAGAAGTCATCCCTCTGCTGAATAGTGACAATTTGGTGGTCACTACGCAAGCAAGTGAGCATGCATCGGGCTATTTGTGCAAGTGACTTGGAGGGACTCCCTGCCTCCATCTCCACTGCATACTTCCAAGGTGTTTCTGGGTCCTCTGCCTCATCTTTCTTATCGCCCTGTAGCTCCTCTGGCTGCTCCTGCTCTTCCTCTCCTGTCACCTGTGTAGAAAAACCACCCATTTCGCTACACATTGCTTGTGCTCAATGTCCTCCTCCCCCTCCAGTTCAGCCCCCACAGGGCTCATGTGGACATGAGATCTAGGCGCCACGTCTCCAGTCCCCTGATGAGGCAGATTTACCAGCATCTGTTCCAGGAAATGAAGCAGTGGAATGACGTTGTTCATCACGTAGTCCTGGCGACTGACAAATAACGTGACCTCCTCAAAGGCCTGAGCAAATGGCAGGTATCACGCATGAGCTGCCACTGGCTGACATTGAAGTTACACAGAGGAGTACTTCTGTCCGCTTAGATCATCAAGAAATCGTTTATGGCCTTTCTCTGTTCGTATAGTCGGTCCAACTTATGGAATTCCAAAGGGTGGAAACGTTGCATATAAGCCTATGTTGGGGGATGCCGTTCTGCCGCTGCAGCTCAAGGAGGGTGTCCTTTGCGGAGTGGCTGAAGTGCATGCAAAGTTTCCTGGGCATTTTTAGGATGTCTTGCAGATCGGTGAAAGACTTCAGAAACCTCTTGACACCTAGATTCAACATGTGTGCCATGCAGGGCGCATGGCTCAGTCCTCCTTGATGCAGCACCGACATCATGTTCTTCCCGTTGTCGGTCACCATAGTTCCGATTTTCAGTTGTCGCGGAGAAAGCCAGGATTCGATTTCTTGATGAAGGACATGGAGCAGTTCCTCTCCAGTGTGACTCTGTTCACCCAGGCAAACGAGGTGCAGAACAGCATGACACCACCATGCTCTGTATATGTGATATGCTAGAGGGGCACTGTGAATTGTCCCTGCAGTGGAGGCTGTGGACATGGTGGAGGATGAGGAGGCAGAGGCGGACATTTTCGCAGAACCAATGGCGTGAGAACGTGGAGGCAGAAGCGGCATCACCTGGCCAAGTTGCTGGTGTGGCTGTGCAGGAACTACATTCACCCAGTGGGCCGTAAAGGACATGTATTGTCCCTGACCGTAGTTACAGCTCCACACATCGGCGCTGACTGAATGAATGACAAGTAGTGTTGATCGAGCATACTCGGCCGAATACCAGTTCGGCTCGAGCATCTCGGCCGAATACCAGTTCGGCCGAGTACCACATGTGCTCGAGCTCAATGCTCGAGACTCCTTCCTGCACGTTTCTTGGCTGCTATGCAGCCAATAAACATGCAGGTGGGTACTGCCTTCACTGTAATGCCGTAGTCATGTGGGTTACTGGCATTACAGTGATTGGCTGGCCGGAACGCGTCATCGGGTGCTATATAGCACCCCATGATGCGTGTTTGGCTCAGTCTTAGTCAGGGAGAGCTGGGCATATGAAGGGACAGACAGTGTAGTGAGTGTTATCAGAATAGTTTTTATCAGAAAATCGTTTCAGAGACCCAAAAGTCCTTTTAAGGACTATTGTGTGTGGCAGAAGCAATATCTATTTTTAGCGCAAACGGCGCTAAATAGCTAAGACTTTACAGACCCAAAAGTCCTTTTAAGGACTATTGTGTTTGGCAGCAAAATCTATTTTTAGCGCATCCTGCACTAAATAGCGTGCAAATGTTAGGCTGCTGCAGACAGTGATATTAGCGCCAAATCTCCCGTGTAAAGGGTGCAGATCTAAAAAATATCAGTGACATCCAGTGTACTTTTTCCGTAGACGGTGTCCACTCCAAACAGTTAAATTATCCGTGCCATAACTCCTGTGTGAATTGTGCGCATCCCACGTGTATGTGTGACATACTTTCAAGCATAAATAACATTTAATATGAAGGAGGCGAGCAATAAGAGACAGGGGAAGTGGCCGTGATGCTGATGGTTCAATCAGAGGCCGTGGCCCTGGGCGCATTGATACTGTGCCTGCTGCCAGAGCACAAGAAAAACATTCATCCACGATACCTAGCTTCATGTCCCAGTTTGCAGGGCAGCGCAGGACAACACTTGAAGTCAGACCAGTGCGACCAGGTGGTCGGTTGGATTGCAGCAGATAATGCTTCCAGACAGTTAAGCACCACCCTGTCTTCCACCAAGTCCAGTCTCAGTAGCCAAGAGTCTGGTCAACAACACAATCCTCATCCTGATCCGCCATGGAGAGCCTGGACAAACAAGTGATCCCACACTCGGATATTCCGAGGAGCTCTTTACATTGCCATTATTTTATTTGGCCATCTCGCCAAGCACGCTTGAAGAGGGACATGAGATCTTGTGCCCTGATTTCCAACCTCTAGAGCATCCACAGTCACAAGAAGATGACGGTGGGGAACGGCATTTAGTGTATAATGAGGTGGATGATGATGAGACACAGTTGCCAATTAGTCAACGGCAATTAGTGTCTCAAGAGGTTAATGATGAAGATAAGACACCGTTGTCAATCAATGAGGTTGTGGTTAGGTCAACAAATCAGGAGGATGATCAGAGTGAGGAAGTGGAAGAGGAGCTTCTGGACAAAGAGGTCACTGACCCAAACTGGGAAGGTGGCTACAAGCCGAGCAAGGAGAGCAGTACAGAGGGGGAGGGATCTGCAGCACTGCAACAGCTGGAAGAGGCAGTGGGGTGGCAAAAGGGAGAAGGCGGGCACCACTGAACAGGCAACTGTTCCACAATGCACTCCCTTGAGAAAATCTCAGTGTTCCGCAGTATGGCGCTTTTTTGAAGAAAGTGCGGACGACAAAAGAATAGTAGTACTGTGCCGTACCAAAATGAGCCGGAGCATGGACACTAGCAACCTCACCATCACCAGCATGATCTGCCACATGGCATCCAAGCAACGTAATAAGTGGGACGAACGCCTGGGTCCACAATCTGTGTCTGCGGGTCACACCACTGCCTCCTCTTCCCCATGTTATTTGCTGCTGGCCAATCCCCTGTCGAAGGCGCAGGCCCGGATGCCTCCCGCTCTGCGCCTGGACCTTCGCAAGCACCATCAGCGACCACATCCACTTCCCTATCCCAGCGCAGCATCCAAACGTCCTTACCCCGGGCATTTGAACACAAGCGCAAATACCCAGCCACCCACCAACAGGCCATAGCACCTTTCCAAATTACTGGCCCTGGAAATGTTGCCATTTAGGCTTGTGGACACTGAGGCCTTCTGCAGCCTGATGTCGGTGGCCGTCCTGCGTTACATTTGGCCAGAGACACTACATTACCCTGACGACACACTGGATCAACTTTGTGGAGGCCGGGAGCGAGTCGTACCCTGGGATGGCACAGGTGCTACCGACGCCGAATGATTGCGGGTCCTTCATCAATCAGGTTTTCCACCAGCACCTACGTTAGTTGCTCCAACCCCCACTTCTCCTCCTCCGCCTCCTCCTCCACTTCCACCTCCGAATTATCCGCGTGCAGCACCAGTGGTTCAGCGGTTTCTGAAATCCTACCCCAACTTGCCTAGGCTACTAGTGAAGGCGCGCCACGTGTATGCACATTTCCGCAAGACATTGACAGCTTCAGCCGGTCTGTCAACACTACAGCATCGCTTAAAATTGCCAGCTCACCGGCTGTTGTGCAACGTGAGCGTGCGCTGGAACTCAACATTCCACATGTTGGCCAGGCTTTGTGAACAGCAGAGGGCAGTAGTGAAATACCAGCTGCAACATGGTCGTCGTCTTTCCAGTCAGCTTTCCCTATTCACAAGCGAGGAGTGGGCATGGATGCCTGACCTCTGTGAGGTTTTAAAAAACTTTGAGGAATCAACACAGATGGTGAGCGGCAATAACGTTATCAGTGTAACCATCCCTCTTCTGTGTCTACTCAAACGCTCACTGCTCACAATTAAGGCGGACGCTTTGCCTGTGGAAGAGGTGGAAATGGGGAAGAAGACATTATACAGGGTTATACCAGACCACCCTCACTTCATCTTCTCAGCGCGAATTGGACGATGAAGAGGAGGAGGAGGAGACGGTTGCCTCTGCTACAGAGGGTAGTACCCATGTAAGTTTAATTCCATCTGTTCACCGTGTGTGGGCAGAAGAGGATGAGGAGATTGAGAGTCATCCTCCTGATGATCACAGCATAGTCTTGCTTGTTGGCACTCTGACACACATGGCTGACTTCATGTTAGGATGCCTTTCCCGCGACCCACTAGTTTTGCGCATTTTAGATAACACGGATTACTGGGTGTTCACCCTTCCCGACCACCGCTACAAAGAGAACTTCTCATCTCTCATTCCTCTGGTGCAGAGGACGAGCAAAACTGTGCAATATCAGAAGCTCCTTGTTGAAAAATTGCTCCAAAAATTTCCATCTGACAACGCTGGCGGCAGAGTCCGTAGTTCCTTGGGCAACTGAGGAGGGGAGACAAGGGGAACACATAGCAATTCTAAAAGAGGCAGGGCAACACTCTCCAAAGCCTGGGACAGTTTTGTGATGACCCACCAGCACCCTCACCCTGATGCTCGGCCTACTGTCACAAGGAAGGAAACATTTTGGAAGATGGTGAAGGAGTACATAGCAGACCGTGACAGCGTCCTCAATGATCCCTCAGTGCCTTACAACTACTGGATGTCCAAGCTGTACATGTGGCACGAAATACGCCTTGAAGGTGCTGGCCTGCCCTGCCGCCTGAGTTTTGTCTGAGCAAGTAATTAGTGCTGCTGGTGGCATAACAGATAAGCGCATCCACCTGTCAACTGAAAATGCTGACAGGTTCACTTATAAAAATTAACAAGGCCTGGATTGCCTCTGACTTCTCGACTTCACCAGAGGAAAGCTGAGCTGATAAACATAAAGGCACTTTAAATCAGTTTTTTTATAATGTACTCAATACACTGTATTCACATGCACCCCTTCTACCACAAAAAAGGGTATATGGTTAAATCTTCCGCTCACCTGCAGACCCTCGCATATCATTTTTTATAGGGTTAGTTCATCTGCAGGCCCTCACATATAATTATTTAGAGGGTCAGCTAACCTTCAGGTCCTTTCAAATAATGTTTTAGAGGGTCAGGTCACCTGCAGGCCCTCGGAAATAATATTTTAGAGGGTCAGCTCACCAGAAGGCCCTTAAAAAAAAATATTTTAGAGGGTAAGCTCACCAGAAGGCCCTCACCTACAATCTTTTAGGGCGTCAGCTCACCAGCAGGCCCTCACCTACAATATTTTAGATGGTCAGCTCACCTGCAGGCCCTTCGCAAATAATGTTTTATGGGTCAGCTCACCAGCAAGCCCTCACTTACAATCTTTTAGAGGGTCAGCTCACCTGCAGGCCCTAACCTACAATATATTTTTAGGGTCATCTCACCAGCAGGCCCTCATCTAAAATCTTTTAGAGGGTCAGCTGACCAGAAGGCCCTCACCTCCAATCTTTTAGAGGGTCAGGTCACCTGCAGGCCCTCTCAAATAATGTTTTAGAGGGTCAGCTCACCACAGGCCCTCACTTACAATCTTATAGAGGGTCAGCTCACTGGCAGGCCCTCGCAAATAATGTTTTAGAGAGTCAGCTCACCAGCAGGCCCTCACCTACAATCTTTTAGAGGGTCAGCTCACCTGCAAGCCCTCACAAATAATGTTTTAGGTGGTCAGCTCTGCAGAAGACCCTCACCTACAATATTTTATAGGGTCAGCTCACCAGCAGGCTCTCACCTACAATATTTTAGAGGGTCAGCTCACCAGCAGGCCCTCACCTACAATCTTTTAGAGGGTCAGCTCACCTGCAGGCCCTCGCAAATAATGTTTTAGAGGGTCAGCTCACCAGCAGGTCCTCACTAACAATCTTTTAGAGGGTCACCTCCCCTGCAGGCCCTCGCAAATAATATTTTAGAGGGTTAGCTCACCAGCAGGCCCTCACCTACAATATATTAGAGGGTCAACTCACCTGCAGGCCCTCGCAAATAATGTTTTAGAGGGTCAGCTCATCAGCAGGCCCTCGCCCATAATGTTTTAGGTGGTCAGCTCGGCAGCAGACCCTCACCTACAATATTTTAGAGGGTCAGCTCACCAGCAGGCCCTCATCTAAAATCTTTTAGAGTGTCAGTTCACCAGCAGGCCCTCATCTACAATCTTTTAGAGGGTCAGCTCACCTGCAGGCCCTCGCAAATAATGTTTTAGAGGGTCATCTCACCAGCAGGTCCTCACTAACAATCTTTTAGAGGGTCAGCTCCCCTGCAGGCACTCGCAAATAATATTTTAGAGGGTCAGCTCACCAGCAGGCCCTCACCTACAATATATTAGAGGGTCAGCTCACCTGCAGGCCCTCGCAAATAATGTTTTAGAGGGTCAGCTCATCAGCATGCCCTCGCATATAATGTTTTAGATGGTTAGCTCGGCAGCAGACCCTCACCTATAATGTTGTAGATGGTCAGCTCGGCAGCAGGCCCTCGCCCCTAATGTTTTAGATGGACACCAGTAGGTCCTTGCTCCTAATGTGTGTCATGGTCTTACCTCCTGGCTGTTCCCTTCGTTTGACATGTGCTGGCGGCCATCTTGGTTTCTGGGTTTTCTTGTAGCCTCCCACCCTGCGGCTCCTCCTTCCCACTGGGAGGAGCTGGAAGCCTAGCTCATATATATAGGAGGTCTGTGGCTTCAGTTCCTTGCTTGGTCCTCCTGTGTTCACATGCTTCCAAGACTGCTGCTTCTTCTGGTTCCTGATCCTGGCCTCGTCTGACTACCCCGTTGGTTCCTGATTCCGGCTTCGTCTGACTACCCCGTTGATTCCTGATTCCGGCTTCGTCTGACTACCCCGTTGGTTCCTGATTCCGGCTTCGTCTGACTACCCCGTTGGTTCCTGTTCCTGGCTTCGTCTGACTACCCTTCTGGTTCCTGACCTCTGTCTCCGCAAGACCCTGCTTCGGTTTAGCCATCCGTTCGGACTTTGCTTACGGCTTGCTCTTCAATAAACCTTCTTATTTTCCACTTATCTCTTGTTGTACGTCTGGTTCATGGTTCCATGACAATGTGTTAGGGGGTCATCAGCAGGCCATCAATCATAATTTTTCAAGGATGTGTGTGATGCCCTCCTTTATGTGTAATAAAGGGTGTATTGGAGTGCTGGTTCCTTGTAATTTTTGGCAGCCCTTTTATTTAGTGCATAGGCTTTATGAGTATAGGAGTCCCACTACCTGAAATATTGCACCACAATGTGAATGAGGCCCTCCATTATGTGATATACAGGTTGTATCGGAGTGCCTCTTCCTTGTAATTTTTGGCAGCACTTGCACTTTATATACAAGTAAATAAACAGGAAAGAATGTTTCCTAACAATTTTCCATTTAAAATCGATTTTATCTGCGGTTTTGTGCGTATAATTGTCAGTCTACTGAAACAAGATCGTTCCCAGCAGCAACCTGGGAGTCCAAGATGCATGCAGACATCCTCCCCATGTTGTTCCTGAACCATTTGGGTAGTGTTTTCATCAATTTCTGACTTTTTCCTATGAACCAGGCACCCTCCCCTCTTCAGAGCAGGTGGTGCCTGATTTAATGCTCGGGTTCTATCATTGACTTCCATTATACTCCGAGCACCCGAGCATCCCAATGTGTTCAGCCCGAGCACCCAAGCACTTTGTTGCTCGATCAACACTACTGACAAGGAGTAGTAGGAGGAGCAGGAGCATCTAGACCAGCAGGAAAGGACTGACAGCTCCCTTCGACTGAGGTGGTGGAGCCTTGACTGCCTGAAATCGGGTGCGTGCCCCTGGGTGATGGATCAGTTTCTGCGGCAAGCTGGACCACCACATCGGAGCCATGGTTCTTCCACGCCACTTTATAGTGACGCTGCATATGTTGACACAGGGCCGTGGCACCCTGGCCACGGTTCATCTTCTGCCCACAGATTCTACAAATGGACATGTTCATCTCCTCGGGCGGCTTAACAAAACTGCCACACCGCCAAGTAGGTGATTTTACCCCCAACAATACGCACTGACTGACTGCTACCGCCGCTGCTTCTGTGAAGCCCTGCACCACTACTTTCCGGGCAGGTAGGCTCCTGCGAAGCGGGTGGTCTACCCTGGGCACGTATGGCTCCCAACCGCCCACTGCTGCCACTCTGCTGATTCCTGGCCATGCTAGTGACTTGCTGGCTCCGCCGTTGCCTCACGGGTAAGCAGCCATCCTCTTCTCCCGATGATGAGGAAGCCCCTAATTCACCCGGCTCCCAAGTGCGATCAACTACATCATTATCGAGTACTGTTTGCACATCACTGATGTCCCCCTCAATGGTCTCTGGATTAGGAGCCTGACCACTCGCAACACCAGCTCCTACGCAACGTATAGTGGAGCTGAGTCCACAGCATATAATATTTATTTGACTGAGGGAACAGAAAAGGACAGAGGCAGGTTGAAGACATGTGAGGACACAGGCCATGCCAACTAAGGGTTGTGTCTGACGAACCCACCAACTCTTGGCTGTTGGTGTCTGATGTCACTTGAGACGAAGTGGATGACCGAGTCAACCATTCAGGAACCCCTGGTTTGCTGCTCAAGACACGACCGCTAGATGACACCGGGAGCTCAGGCCTCTTGCTGCGACTCCTGCTGCCACGACCCCTTACTCTGCTGCGACCTGTGCCTGCACCAGAAACATTTAGGCCTCTGCCACTCCCTTATGCAGGACCTGGCACTTCTCTGTCTGACATACTGTTAGATCAAATAAATAATTAAAAAATAAATTTAAGCACCCCAAAATGCTCACTTTTCTCACTTCAGCACACAACGGCTAAAAAGCCCCTTTTTTAACCACTGATACATGCCAAAAACAGCTTTAGAACATATAACTGCACCGCTGAATGGCAGATAATATATATTTTTGTGCCACTAATACATGCCAAAAGGGCTATAGAACATATAACTGCACATCTAAACAGCAAATAATATATTTTTTTTGTGACTAATAAATGCTAAAAAGGGCTTTAGAACATATAACTGCACCGCTGAACAGCAAATAGTATATATTTTTTTGCCATTAATACACACCAAAAAGGGCTTAAGAACATATAACTGCAATGCTGAATGGCAAATAATATATATTTTTTGGCCACTAGTACACACCAAAAAGGGCTGCAATTTACGCACTTCACCACACAACGGCTAATAAGCCCTTTTTTCCACTAATACAAGCCAAAAAATGCTTTAGAACATATAACTGCACCGCACAAGGGCAAATAAGACATATAAATATTTCCTTGTAATAAACCCTGTTAATGTCTGTATCAAACAGCACTTGCACCCTAATAAGAACAGTTTGCTGGAATTACAGAGCTGTATATTGGCAATTTGGATCCCCAGTCAGTGCAGCAAGGTGTAATAGGATTGTTCCTATTACCCAGGCTGTAACCTCCCTTACTGTACTCTATTCTGCTTCAATGCTGTGGAATGATTCCTCCCTATTCTCTCCCTGAACTTCTATACAGCAAAATAAAAGTTTTAAAGTCTTTCCTAGCACTATCCCTAGCGCCTGCTGACGTCTCTCCCTGCACTAAGTACACTGGAAAATGGCAAATTCGAGAATTTGTGATCTCCAGTCATTATTTACTAAATAGCAAAAATCGGCAATGTAATATTATAAAAATTAGATTAGAATATTCGCGATCAACACCAAGGGGTAGGCAACTTTCCTATTGGTTGCTAGGGATGTTCCTAAGTGTCGATAGTCATGATAAATTCACGATTAGAATATTCGCGATCAACGCTCTTTTCGAATACGAAAATATAGCACTATATTCGAAATATTCGCACATTCTCAAAATGGCGATATTCGCAATTAAAATTTGCGATTCGAATATTCGCACTCAACACTAATCAGAGGGACATTGCTGCAAACTAATTGCTTAGCTCATGCTTGAACATCTGGGGGAAATTTCACTGTGTACAGATAATTGCTGGATGTACTACAACTCCTATAAAGTGCACAGTAAAGAGACACTTTTGTAAAGTTCAATCTGGCCTGGTTACCAACACCGCACACTAGCCATTGCACCATTTCAAGCCCTGCTTTGCACCCACATGGGCATTTAAGGGCACAACAAAATTACCATTGGGCAGGGGCTCTTGCTACAGGGAGTGCTCTGTGGGAAAAAAAGGTTGCTGTTCCTTCACTGCTCCGACCCCAGGGAACAACAGCCTAAGGGAGTACACTGTTACACATCATCATCAGGGCTGCTACTACTCCCATCTTCCGTTCTGACTCAGGGGCTCGCTGCAGGGCATGGTATGGTAATTGCAATAAATAGGAGCCAGTGTCCATAGACGAATACAGTCTTTAGAGGAGGACCTCTTACAGAAACAGGGAAGTGATAAAGTCCTGAATACAGAGTCTATACACATAGGGACACATTTATTTAGACCAGAGTTTTAGACACCGGTCTTAATAAACCCCTAAGGCTACTTTCACAGTAGCGTGTTTGCTGGATCCGTCATGGTTCAGCAAAAACGCTTCCAGTACTGATAATATAACCATCTACATCCGTCATGATCGGAACCGGTTGTATTATCTTTCACATACCCAAAACGGATCCGTCATGAACTCCATTGAAAGTCAATGGGGGACGGATCCGTTTTCTATTGTGTCAGATTGTGTCTGGGAAAACAGATCCGTCCCCATTGACTTGCATTGTGGATCTTGATGGATTCGTCTTGATCTGCATCCCAGGACGGAAAGCAAACCGCAGCATGCTACAGTTTGCTCTTCAGTATGAGAACTAAACGGAATGCATTTTGGAGCGCTCCGTTCTGTTCAGTTACGTTTTGTTCCCATTGACAATGAATGGGGACAAAACGGAAGTGTTTTTTTTTTTTTTTTCAGTATTGAGACCCTATGACGGATCTGAAAACTGGAAAATATTAATGCTAGTGTGAAAGCAGCCTTAGCTAGCAGTGGTTCTGCGGGAGTTATGAAGAGGCGCTGGTCCCTCCATAACTTCGGCGCATCCATCTCCAGTTCTAAATGTAAAATGGCTTCCTTGCTATCTAACATTTAGACCTTTTTCTAAGTCTAAAACAGGCATAGAAAATGGTAAGTGAGATTGGCCTGCCGGCCCGTCCCCTTCCTCGCCCACACCACGCCCGCAATTTTAGACCTGCCGTTAGCAGGCAGAAGTCACAAATAATCTGCGCCTGAAATACGCTTAATTTACGCGTATTTCAGCATAGTAAGTGACCCTTATAGTATATAGTGTTGTCATCTATATGTCTTATATCTGAAATATATCTTTAACTT
Source organism: Bufo gargarizans (assembly GCF_014858855.1). NCBI lineage: Eukaryota > Metazoa > Chordata > Amphibia > Anura > Bufonidae > Bufo > Bufo gargarizans. The sequence goes on along the minus strand of NW_025334788.1, from coordinate 80,043 downwards.
TTCATATTTCATTGAATTCAGCTCCACTTACGTAAGCCTCCCTGTCGGATATCTTCACGTTCTGCCCCATGTATGATAAACACTGGGTTCTTCTTTAATGCCTGTAAAATAAAACACACTTTTTTTTTTTTTGTCAGCAGTTCATAAACCCAAATCATTACCTAAAAATACTTTATAATCATCGGCAAAGACATTTATACAGCACAGCTAATGAGATCACTATCGGTGGAAAGTCCCATGGACATGTTCCTGCAGTGATCCACTAGGACGCTGCTAGTGGATGAAGTTGGAAGAATGCGCTGTATATTTCTGAAGATTAGGTTTGCATTGTTTTTTACTATAGACATGGGCTTTAAGCTGAAGCAATGCCTCTGAAATGCTGGGCTTGGCCTCCGCTCTGTACAGTCAGTCATAGAGCACAGTCTGAGCTTGAGTCTGACACGCTGCTGAAGGAGTTGCATCCAGTCTTGACAATCAGAACCAGCTCGTTTGAGACCCAAAGCAGACTCCAGTTAGTGAACCCCTGAGGTGGTGTGCAAATAAGGAACCCCTGAGCAGTGATGGCCAGTGCGCATTGTTCGCCCGCGAACATATGCGGGCTGCCATCTGTTTTCACAAGTCCGGCGAGGCACAGGTAAGCCCTTACCTGTACCTGTGCTGCGAGCCGGTCTGAAAACAAATGCGGTCACCGGGAGCAGACAGTTCAGAGAACAGCCCGATGAAGGCCCCCCGGTGGCTGTTCTCGGAACTGCCTGCTCCCGCTGACCGCACTTGTTTTCAGACCGGCTCACGCACAGGCACAGGTAAGGGCTTACCTGTGCCTCGCCGGACGCGTGAAAAAAGATGGCAGCCCGCATATGTTCGCGGGCGAACAATGCGAACTGGCCATTACTGCCCCTGAGGTGGTTGAGCAGCTGTAAGACGGAGTGCAATGATTTAGCCTGTGAGGGTAATGCACATTTATGGATGCTGGACCTCACAGCCCTGGTTAGAGTACCTTTGAATTCTCGCAGCCCTTTCCTGCTTAATTTGTAGTGCTGGTTTTGGAGTTGCATCTTGTTAAAAAAAAAAAATTACATCTCAGGTGGGCTCCAAAGATAACCCCTGCTTTAGCCAGTATTCGTTGAAACTGGGCCTCCATTTTGTGTGGAGCTGTTTGTGACCTTTGCACTTCAGTAAAGACTCTCCATTTTGTTAAACTGCACTTGGTTGCCTGTCTCCCATCTTATAACTCCGCACTACGACACCATCAAGGCACCCCTCCATCCATCAGACAGGAGACACCGATAGGGTGTGCCCCAGGGAGACTGTTGCCAGTCACAACAACTAGGTGCACACCATCCCTGTGACAGCCCTGGGAGCAAGGAAGAAGGATCCAGCCACCATGAGTGTGCGAGGGGCGGCCGTGTCCCAGGGCCCTCTATGTCGCGTCCTAGGTGTAGCAAATGCCGAGTGGTATGTTGCGGCCTAAAATGTCTCTTTATGTGTGTCACGATGCTCCTACCTAGATACCGTTGGACCCCAGGCTTTGGCTCCGAAGCAATAAATAGGGGGAATAATTGAGGAATTTGAAAAAATAACTTGAGTCCAGACCTTGAGATGAAGTTCAACAGTTTTACTTGCATAAACATTTACTTGCATAAATGGTTTACAGGCTTTGTCTTGGTCCCCTCAGACTTTCTCTGGGTTGCTGTATGTGTATGAGACAATGGCGGATTCGGGGGAGAAGGGGGCAATTCCCCCCCCCCCCCCCCGAGAATACAGTGAGATCCAGGGGCAGACTGACCATTCCTGACCATTCGGCGGTGGTGGCAGAGGCAGGGAGAGATGAGCGCTTCCACTGTGGAAGTGCTTATCTCTATATTCATGTGATAAACGGTGCTGGGCAGGGAAGAGGCGTCTCCCTTGCCCGTTCCTCTGATAGGATACAGGCACTAGGCCTGCAGCCTATCAGAGGCTGTTGCAGGCGGCGCAATGATGTCATCGCACCGCCTGAGCCGTACAGAGCGGGACACAGGCCAGAAGAGGCCTGCATTGCATCGCAGTGTCATGGTTAGTAAGGTAAGTATAAGTGTTTATTGTTTTAATTATTTTTAGTACAGTATGGCAAGAAGGGGGGTGGGGCCCTATATACTGGCACATTATGGGGGGGGCACTATGGAGAGGGGGGAAGGAGCACTATGGTGGCATCTAATGGGGGCCCTATATACTGGCACTTTATGGGGGGCATTATGGAGAAGGGGAAGGAGCACTATGGGGGCATCTAATGGGGGCACTATATACTGGCACATTATGGGGGGCACTATGGAGAAGGGAAGAAAGAGCACTATGGGGGCATTATATAGGGGCATTTAATACTGGCACCCATTTTGGTGCCACTATGGGGAAGGGGGGAGTGAAGCATTATGGGGGTATCTGTGTGGGGCAGTCTATAGGGGCATTTTATATTGCCACATTATGAAGGGCACTATCGGGACGGGGAAGAGCACTATGGGGGCATCTTCTGGGGGCACTATATAGGACAGGTAGGAGCACTATGGAGGCATCTTCTGGGGGCACTATATAGGACGGGGAGGAGCACTATAGGGGCATCTTCTGGGGGCACTATATAGTACAGGTAGGAGCACTATGGGGGCATCTTCTGGGGGCACTATATAGGACAGGGAGGAGCACTATGGGGGCATCTTCTGGGGGCACTATATAGGAGTATTTTATACTGGCACAAAATATATGGCCACCTTAGCTCAACTGGGGGCACAAAGTGTTTTTTGTAGTGGCACACAGTACGGGTCATTGGATCACATGAGGGCACTCTGGCGACATTGACTCTACTGGGGGCACTAAGATGAGTTTTTTTTTGTTTTTTTACTGCCACACAACAGAGAATTTTTGTACTGGCGCACATTATAAGGGGGCTTTATTACAACTGGGGGACTATGGGAGCATTATTACTTCTGGAACACAATTACTGTTGGGGCACTGTAGGAGCACTATTACTACTAAGTGCACTCTGGCACAGAATTATTACTATTGTTGTGATTTTGGGGAGCACTATTACTGTGGGGGAGCCCTGGCACAGTATCAGCTTAGCACAGTTATTTTTGGAGGACATTATGTTTACACTATTCGTGTCAGGGGCACTATTTGCTGGGTGCAGTTATTTTTTAGAGAATTGTGTTCCAATAATTATTATTGAAGGGGGCGCTATCTGGGTGTAACTAGTATTTTCAAGGGGTTTATCTGTTTCTACAGTATAGTTTTGTGGGACACAGCATCTCAGTATTGGGGGGCATGATAGGATGTTGAGAAGGTGGGAGGAAAAGTAGGAAACTAAGATTTCTGTCAAACTCTGCAGAGATGAAAGATGGCTGAAAGAAATCATCATGGTGGTCTGGGCTTAATGGAGAAGATGAAGAAAGAGAACATCTACATCAAATAAGACGTCACTAGATGTAAGAGGTATGGGCGTGATATATGGGTTGGGCTGTGTGTGGGTGTGGCTTGAGGGTGAGCGGAGACACAGGGGCCCCATAATCTCCTATTGCCTGGGAAAGTGCCCCTCCCGTGACCAGGCTCTGGATCCGCCACTGGTACCCGGTGACATGTATGTAGTCAGAAAACTAGCACTTCTGGAGCCTTAGGTATGCCAAGGGAAAAAGGTTTACTTAAAAGAACTGTCTGAATAAAATTGATGCACTACTGAAGATCCCTAGAGGGTGGAGCATGACACAGGAAATAATAGAGAATTGTTGGGTCCTATTCCCTCCCACCCCCACACGTCGTACATTAGGTGTAATTTATTGTAACATTGTTCAGTGCATCAGTCACATTGTATGTAATGGCTGTCTGTGAGCAGCATATTACAACACAGGATAAGGTGTTTCATATAGTTTTGTGGGGAAAGATTTAGTATAACTTGTGATTTACCAGTATCAATCCCTGCTCCTTACAATAGGTCCAGAGGGCAGTCCCACTTGGTTAGACCGCCAATCAGACTCCAATACCATCTCAAGTTATACTGAAACTAACGATATATATATATATATATATATATAATTTGAAGAAAGTGAGGAAGCAGCACACTGTATAAGCAGGGGGTGCACGTCCGGCCAATGTGGACCAGCACCTAGGTCCAATGTACTAGACGTGAAAAATAGCCAGCAGCACTGCTGGCTATTTTTCACGTCCTACATATATATATATATATATATATACACATATATATATATATATATATATATATCAATCCGCTCAGCTTCACCTGTTAAAACATGGTGTCAAAATAGCAGCACATTCAACGGGAGCAATCCGAACAGGAATCAGTTCAGAGAATGTACAGTAATGATATCATTTCACATATTTAACTTGTTTCCTACCTCCTCCTCTAAAAAAAAAAAAAAGAAGAAGAATATACATAGACATTAGTCTTAAACAGGTTCTTACCGAAGCCCTCGTCCACACGAGCCCCTTTACGTTTTCTGACTTTGGACCATATTTGTTAAAGCCCATAGAGGCCGGAGCAGCGGGAAAAATTGGATCTTCAAATAAAGTGCCAGAGGCCAAGCATTTTGCCCTCAGTTTCTCAAAGTCTTGATCCTTAAATTTTATTGGGTTGTTGATGGAGCCAAGAGGCGCAGCTTTAGAGGCAACTCCGGACATGATGTGAAGCTCTCTGCGCTGTAGTGAATGATTATAGAGAATCCGCAGGGAGGTATTTATACTGAGTTATATGCTAAATAAAACCCTGGAGATATGGATCACACTGGTGGGGTGAGGTATAGCTGTGTTTATCTGGCTATGCACACATTTAACGATTCCTAAAAATACCTAATGTCTTATCTTTATTATTAACCCCTTCAGTACCAAGCCACTTCTCACCTTAAATCCCAGGCTGTCACTGTATGTGGTAATAACTTTGGAACGCTTTTACTTATCCAAGCCATTCTGAGATTGTTTTCTCGTGACACATTGTACTTCATGAGTCACTTTCATGTGTTAAATTTGAGTCAAAATATTTAATTTTTATTTATTAAAAATTCCAAATTTAGACCTGAAAATCTACGCTAAATTACTGGCGAACAGGTTGGCGGAGATCGTCCCGTCCCTGATTGCCCCTGATCAAGTGGGTTTCGTTGCAGGTAGGCAAATCACTGACAACTCTAGAAGAGTATTAAACCTTCTTGATAGAGTCAACAGTCTGCGAGTACCCACGGTGTTCCTTACGCTGGATGCCGAGAAGGCATTCGACCGAGTTAATTGGTCGTTTGCCTTCTCGGTGCTCCAAAAGATGGGATTCCCTGCTGATGTCATCAAAGCTATAGGAGCATTGTATAGGGGCCCTGCTGCTCGAGTTTTGACCAATGGGGAACTGTCAGACCCCTTTATCCTTTCAAATGGAACTAGGCAGGGATGTCCCCTATCCCCCCTCATATTTATTTTATCCTTAGAGCCGTTAGCACAAGCTATCAGACAAAATGGGAGTATCTCGGGAGTCCAGATTGGTGATAGGCAACACACTCTTTCACTATATGCGGATGACATAATCCTTTCCCTAACCAACCCGGCCGTATCCCTCCATGAGCTAAAAAAGGTCATACACACATATGGCTCTTTGTCATTTTATAAGCTTAATGAGAGCAAGTCCCAAGCCCTCCCCCTTTTTATACCCAATCATACCCTGAACCAGTTAAAACAGTCCTACTCTTGGGATTGGCAAACATCAGGAGTTCAATACCTTGGGGTCCAACTTACCCCCACTATCCCAAAATTGTACGAAGCGAATTTTCCTATTTTCCTCATAGATCTCCAAAAAGAATTGGATAACATAATGAAAACAGAGCTTTCATGGTTGGGCAGGGTGTCAGCCTTTCAGCAGCATGTGCTCCCTAAGCTTCTTTATTTGTTCAGAATTCTCCCATTGGACCTTCCCAGCTCCTTCTTTAATACTGTTAACAAACTTCTGAATAAGTTTATCTGGAAGAAGGGCCCACCTCGCATCGCTAAATCAATAATGTCCAAATTTAGGAAAGTGGGAGGCCTAAATCTTCCAAATATTTTTGATTACTACCTTGCCACTAGAGTACACCAACTTAAGGAAGGGTGGGTCGCGGATAGTTCCAAACATTGGGTCAATATTGAACAGACACTTGCCCCTACCCATAATTTGAAGGCTATATTGTTAGCCTCTCTTTTCAAGGAACCATCACCACACTCCCTCCCGTATTTAATCTCTGCCTCTTTGAAAGCCTGGAAAAAATACCATGGAGGTGAGCACAAGACATCTGTTTCCATAGCAAAAATCACTCCAATAGAGGCGTTGCAATACCTTATCCCTGATCTCTCTCTAGAGGGATGGAAAAAGGAGGGAATAGTAACGGTGGCGGAGTTGCTAAATTTGGAGGATCTTGACTCCTTTGAAAACTTGCAAAAAAGGTTCAAAATACACAAAAACGACTTTTACAAGTATTTGAGAGTTTGCCACCTCTTAGCCACAAATCCTACGCTACGGGTCCATTCACATACGGAACTCCTGTGCCAATGGAACTTAACACAGTCCAAGTGGAAGGGAGTCCGTCCTCTATATACATTCTTGGGCAAGAAAAACTCATTTGTAAAAACCACACCCATTATCTCGTGGGAACAGGATCTTGGTCGCAGCATCCCCCCAGCGCAGTGGTCCACAGCTATCACATATGCAACTAAACGACTGAAATGCGTATCTCACCTTGAAGCATATTCGAAAACTCTACTCAGATGGTACTTCACCCCTCTGAAATTGAGCCGCATTTATCCTGGCTTGGCGCCGCTGTGCTGGAGGGGATGTGGGGGCAGAGGGTCCCTTATGCACATATTATGGAGCTGTCCCTTGCTAAAAGATATATGGTCTAGCATCTTCCAGCTAGTGTCAAAGTTAACGGGCCGTGAGCTAAACAGTGACCCGGCTTTGGCCTTGCTCTTTATTAACATTACAGAGATCCCATATGATTTTAGGACCATTGCCATGCACTTATTCCTAGCCACAAAGTTGGCCATAACTAGGAACTGGAAAAGTTCATCAATCCCGACTATACAGGAGATCATAAACTCAGTGGACACTACTAGGTCTTTTGAAAAAAGGTTAGCACACAAAAACTTTGCGGTACGCAAATTTGAAAGGGAGTGGGCACAGTGGAGTGGTAACCCCAGTGATCAATAGATGGTCTCTAACCCCCAATAATCATATATGGTGTTTACATTGTCATTACTTACTTGCATTATCTTATGCCTTGATATACACTCAGAAGCCTCTATATTCTACACAGAGTCTGCCTCTCTGCCTTTTCTTTATTTATTTTCTAGTTTCTCTGTCCATTTCTCCATGTTTATTCTGTAAGATCTGGTCATTGGATTGTACTGATGTTATACTAACCTATTGTACAGATGTAATCTTTGGAGTACATGATTCCACCTGGTACATGCAAACGAGCATATTAGTGTAATATAATATAACCCATTGCACGGGTGATATGTACGATCCCTCTGATCATTGTATTTTCTTGGATTTAGAAAAAAATCTCAATAAAGATATATTGAAAGATAAAAATACCAAATTTACCCAAAATTTTGAAAAATGTAAATTTCTCTACTTTTAAAACAGATAGTGATACCTCCTAAAATAGATATTACTTTACATTTCCCATATGTCTACTTCATATTTGGATCATTTTGTAAATGACATTTTATTTTTGGGGGATATTAGAAGGTTTAGAAATAGATCTTGAAATTTTTCAGAAAATGTCAAAAACCCACTTTAAGGACCAGTTCAGGTCTGAAGTCGCTTTGTGGCTCTTACGGAACAGAAACCACCCATAAATGGCCCCATATTAGAAACTACACACCTTAAGGTATTCAAAACTGATTTTACAAACTTTCTTAACCCTTTAGCTGTTCTACAAGAATTAAAGGAAAATGCAGATGAAATTTCAGAAAGCAAGGGTTAACAGCTAAACAAAACTCAATATTTATTGCCCTGATTCTGTAGTTTACACCCCATATGTGGTTGTAAACTGCTGTATGGGCACATGGCAGGGCGAAGAAGGAAAGGAACGCCATATGGTCTTTGGAGGGCAGATTTCACCGGGATAATTTTAAGTTGCCATGATCACATTTGAAGACCCCCTGATGCACCCCTAGAGTAGAAATGCCAAAAAAGACACCATTTTGGAAACTATTGGATAAGGTGGCAGTTTTATTGGTACTATTTTAGGGTACATATGATTTTTGGTTGCTCTATATTACACTTTTTGTGAGGCAAGGTAACAAAAATTTGCTGTTTTGGCACCCTTTGTTTGTTATTTACAAAGTTCATCTGATGGGTTAGATCATGTGGTATTTTTATAGAGCAGGTTGTTATGGACAGCAAATATGACAATCAAAATTATTTTTTAGTGTCTCCACATTCTGAAAGCCATAGTTTATTTTCTAATTTTTGGGCGACTGTCTTATGTAGGGGCTCATTTTTTTTGTATCAGATGATGGTTTGATTGGTACCATTTTAGGGTGCATATGACTTTTTGATCGCTTGGTATTACACTTTTTGTGATAGAAGGTGACAAAAAATGGCTTTTTATACAGTTTTTATCTTATTTTCTTTACGGTGTTCACCTGAGGGGTTAGTTCATGTGATATTTTTATACAGCAGTTTCTTACGGATGCGGCAATACCTAATATGTATACTTTTTTTATTTATTTACGTTTTACACAATAACAGCATTTTTTTAACAAAAAAAAATAATGTTTTAGTGCAGGGGTGGTCAACCTTACAGACACAAAGAGCCTAAAAAACAACTTACTGTATGACTACCAGGAGCCACAAGCTATACATTTACACACGAGTCACTGTATTTTTCGCTCTACAAGATGCACCTAGGTTTTCATACAGAAAACTAAGAGAATAAAAATATTTTTCATCTGATCTGAGGTCTGATAAAAATATTTTTTTCTTATTTTTCATTAGCAGAGAAAAAATAAAAAATATATTTTTCATCAGACCTTAGATCAGAATCCTAAATCAGATCCCCAATCCTCATCTGACCTAAAATAAAACCTCATCAGACCTCCAAATAAGACCCCCAATGCTCAGATCAGACAACACAAATTAGACTCCCAGTGTCAGACCCTCAGTGCTCAGATCTCCCCTCTTCTCAGATCTGACTTCCCATGCACAGACCTAACCAACCCATACTCGAACAAGACCCCCATGCTCAAATCTGAACCCCCATGCTCAGATATGACCCCCATGCTCAGATATGATACCCATGCTCAGATCAGGACCCCAATGCTCAGATCAGGACCCCCATGGCTCAGATCAGGACCTCCATGACTCATATCTGACCCATATAGCTCAGAACAGGACCCCCATGGCTCAGATCAGTACCCCCATGGCTCAGATCAGAACCCCCATGGCTCAGATCAGAACCCCCATGCTCAGATCAGACCCCCCATGCTCAAATCAGAACCTCCCATGCATAGATCAGAGCCCCATGCTCAGTTCTATAATTTAAAAAAATATTTTCCCTCTCCTGATCAGGCACTGGGCTCCTGCTCGGGCACCTGCTACTCTGCAGGTCTGACACACTCACCACTGTGACCTGATGAGCACAACGTCAGGTCATAGTGCGTGTCTCCACATACTACGTTCTCACACTGTGTGCATCAGGACGTAGTGGAGAATGAGCTGTAGCTGCAAAGTAGTAACAGGGCCCGATCAGGAAAAGAAATCTGAGCTTGGGGTGGAGAGAGAGCCGCCTGACTGCTTCCCGCCTCCACAGCTAGAGCCGCACTTGAAGAAGCAAAAAGCCGCATGCGGCTCAAGAGCCACGGGTTGGCCACCCCTGTTTCAGTGTCTCCACATTCTGAGAGCCATATATAAATATTTTTTTTTGGGGGGGGACGATTGTCTTAGGTAGGGTTTAATTTTTTGTGGGATGAGATGACGGTTTGATTGGTATGTTTTTGGGGTGCATATGACTTTTTGATCGCTTGCTATTATACTTTTTGTAATGTAAGGTGACAAAAAATGGCTTTTTGACACCATTTTTATCTTATTTACAGAGTTCACCTGAGGGTTTAGGTCATGTGGTATTTTTATAGAGCAGGTTGTTACGAACACGGTGATACTTAATATGTCAACTCTTTACATTTTTTTACATTTAACAGCGATTGTCTTAGGTAGGGGCTCATTATTTGCGGGATGAGGTGACGGTTAGATTGCCTTTTTGATCGCTTGGTGTTGTACTTTTAGTGATGTAAGGTGACAAGGTGATACCTAATATGTCTATTTTTAACGATTTCTTTTACTTAATTATTTTTTTTTTACTTCAAACTTTTTCTTTTTGGGGGGAAAACTTTATTTTTTTAACTTCTTTTTTCACTAAATTTTTTGTCCCACTCTTGGACTTCAACTGTTGGGGGTCTAAACCCCTTATAATGCATTACAATACTTTGGCATTGTAATGCATTGGCTGTAAGTTTAATACACAGGGTGCTGGATCTCACAGGCTGTCCTGGAAGGGAACCACGATGCCTAAGGAAGGCATTGGGCTGCCTTCCCTGCCATCAGGTCCCCATCACAGCAGCGCGAGGACCCAATGGCCACCCCGCACCCGACAGGATCCCGCACAATCCGCGGTCAGCGCTGACAGTGGCCCTGCAAGGGTTAATGCGCCGGCATCTGTGTTTTCACCGATGCCGGTGCATACAGCAGGGGTCCGGCTATCAGTGACTGCTGGACCCCTGCCGCTGATCGGGCGGGAGCAGCTCCTGCACCCGCCCAATCAGCCCACCGTACATTTACGGCGCTGGTCCTTAAGTCACGTCCACACGTGCCATACATGTACGTCGCAGGTCCTTAAGAAGTTTAATGTATTTTAATCTCATTATTAGTAAGTAGGGTTAATTTCAATCGGAGGGGGGGCAATTACCCAGCTCTGCATAGGACGCTGAACTGATAGGGCACTATTAGTTAGGAGATCAAAGGATCTTACTAATAATATTACTGGTGATATTTAGAGATGAGCAAATTATTTTTAAAAAATTTGTTTTGATCCGAATTTATTTGTGGCGAATCGCGTAAAAAAAATGGCTATTTCCTGGCTGCAGAGAGCCTTTATAGTGGTTTAGAACACTATGCCTTGCAGTAACACGCATAGGGAGTCTGCTGTGGTAGTGAAATAATACTGTGAGTCAGTATGACATGCAGATGACAGGCATCGCTCTTAGAATCACTGCGCACCTCACTTATTCGGGCAGTTAGGGGGCCAAAACTGCCCAAATAACCCAAGTATGAACTCAGCCTTACAGGTCGATATTAGCGCCAAGAAGAAGCGCACTCCTTTTACACCGTCGTCAGCTGATTCCACATAGATGTCTACAGAACCTGTTCTATTAAATTCTTATATAAGTAGAGCCCCCCGACAGAGTGGAGAGGGTGTCAGCAGTAAGTCTGTGTTGACGTCACTGATTATTTTGCCCTTCCTTCGATCCGTCATAATAATTACCCCAAAAACGGATCCTGTCTGTGGAGCATCCACCTTGACTCGCTCAGCATTTGGTCAGTAATCCATCAGTATTGCTAATGCCCAAAAAACAGAAGTGGATCCAAAACAGAGATGACACGTGAATGGAATATTTGCATGTCTTCTGTGTTTTGTACCCACTTATTTAAAGTAAGCCTTAGTATGTGCAGGTCTCACAGCCGCTGTAACAGAACGGTAAGAAGCGGTATAATATGTACAGATGTAGCAGCGCCAGCGATCACAGTAGAATCGCGTGAGCGCATAGCGATATCCTGTTTCATTAGCTACCAAAGCGCGTAGAATAGTGAGAAGATTTTGCGTGCAATTTGTGTTTGTAAACAGCAGATGGCGCACGGAACTGTAGGAAATTGCATATATTTGAATTGTCAACCAGCGCGATACACAAGATGGAGTCAGACATTCCACTTATACGCATACCGCCCAGCCAAATTATAAATTCAAACTAAATAAATGCATTTTTTATATGTAATTATTCACTGATATATATGAACCCTTTCTATTGCACGACTAACATACCGAATTATGCAAAACATGCCCATGACTGTCCCCCCTCCCTTTCTGCCTGCGTGCCAAATTTTTAAAAATCCCTGATTTCTGCATGTTACTTGTATCACTGTCACTGCTTAGCACCGAACTGCTCTGCGCATTGCATCACTGTGGGTACATTACTCCCAGGGCTGGAGATGTAGTGGTGCTCAGCGCCGCACTGCTCTGTCTTTTAATGTATTTGAACCAGCAAATATAGCAATCCAAGGGGACTGCAATATGTGCGGAAATATATAGCAAAACACCAAATCAAAAACGCACATATGATATTACACAAAAATGTATTAGCAGAAGAAATCATACAACAACATAACACAGAATAAAATAATTAGCAGCAATACATGAAGGTACTATGACAGTATATACCCATCTAGCTACAAATAATACTGCACAAGTCCCATAAGTAGTAATACCAGTAGCTACTGTAACCTTTCAGAGAAAAATCCTAAAAGGAATTAACCTGATAAGTTGGAACGCTATCCCGTATTCCTTAGTAAGGACAGAACAAACACCAATGAATAATAAGTGCAAAAAGTAGCATAAGAGAACAATACAGACCAGAGGCCAGGAGGGAAAACCAACCCCGACGCGCGTTTCGACTTGCTTCCTCTAGGGGGCGTATCTTACCATCCAACCCACTCATCATTTATACCCTATCTCAGTGATAGGCAAACTGCGGCTCTCCAGCTGTTGCAGAACTACAACTCCCAGCATGCAAAGACTGCCTACAGCTTTCAGCCTACAGCAGGGCATGGTGGGAGTTGTAGTTTTGCAACAGCTGGAGAGCCGCAGTTTGCCGATCACTGCGACTATCTAATAAGAGATTTACCAATATTCCAACGGATTTATTATGCAAGAATGCCGCTTGTATTGTGTATATAGCTAGTTCTCACATTATCACTTTGTAGCACCCTTCTACTAGCATGAAACACTGCATCTCACTTTGCAGGGCTCCAGACAAAAAAAAATATCAAGGATCCATTGGCTCCTAACCTGAAAAATTTAGTCGCCAAATTTAAAATACAAATAATTACGGTATAATAAAAAAAAAAAAAACACACGTCTTACCTAGGGTTGTCACGATACCAAAATTTTGACTCGATTTCGATACCATAAAAAAGTATTGCGATACTTGATACCACGTGAAAAAAATAAAACACCAAAAAAGCCACGTGCATTCCAGATTTTATGGAACGTCTGGACCATAATAGAACAGTCCTAACCTAATTTTTGGCGGAACAAGGTGAATAAAAAATGGCAAATAGCATTTTATTTTTTTTATTTTTTCTGTTACGGCGTTCACCGCATAGGAGATATTTTTTTATATTTTAATAGTTCGCACTTTTTCGGGTGTGGCGATATGTAATTTTTTTTATTGTTTATATATTTTATATGTAAAATTAGGCGAGGGGGTGATTTAAACGTAATATTTAGTTGCTTTTTTTTAACCTTCTTTTTTTTTTTACATTTTATTTATTAACTATTTCTCCCCTTAGGGGCTAGAACCTGTGATCTTTTCATCCCTTGTCCTAACACCCTGATAGAGCTCTATTAGGGTGAATAGGATGTCACACTCTCTCTGCTGTCCTGTGTATCGTACACACAGCAGCAGGGAGATTACCATGGCAGCCAGGGCTTCAGTAGCGTCCTGGCTGCCATGGTAACCAATCAGAGCCCCAGGCTTACACTGCTGGGGCTCTGATCGGAACTGCCAATGCCACCAATGATTATAATACTTAGGGGGGGTTGGGGGCGCACTGCGCCACCAATGATTGCTTTATAATACTGGGGTTGGGGGGGGGTTCGGTGCACTGTGCCACCAATTAATATTGTTTATGCCTGAATACAAACGCAGGCTGTGCTGCGGGTGCCGGCCATACCCAGCCTCTATGAATGCGTGCTGCGATTTGCCACTATTAACCCCTCAGGTGCGGCACAAGTACTTACACTTTTTGTCACGGCACTTTTTAATATATTCACCTCGTCGTTTGAATCATGACAATATGCTGTTGTAATATTGGCATGCAATAATATTTTATTTATTTGTAGTAGTATTGTCATCATATTGTTTATTATTTTTCTTATATTACCAATCTTAATATATTTAGATCATTAGGCACCTTATCACTTTATTATTTATGTATTTTGTTGTATAAATTACCTTTGGACTGGGTAGGCTTGTAATGCCCAGAGGATATTGGTATATCATTGTTTGTTTTTTTCTTTTGGGGATGTCTTAGTTTGCCCATAAAATATGAGGTTGATCCTTCTTTTTCTGTCAGGCACTTTGTACAGTAATCTTTTTAGCTGGGGGATCAAATTACATCTTCTAATACAAGTATTGGCATATTGCCCTTCACTAAAACGGTGCTCAGAGTCATGTGATGGTGAGAGGTCACATGACTGAATAGGTCATGTAGTCGCAAATTTATCATGTGATCACAAATAGATCATGTGATCGCGAATGCACCATGTGACTGCAAATGGGTCATGTGATTGCAAATCTTGCAGGATTTTGTGCCCAGCTTAGGGGAGGAACTCGGCGTGAACTACTAAAAATGCGATCTTCTTCCCTCTTTTTCACAGGTGTTAGTGTTAGAGGAAGCAGGGTGAAAAGCGCGTCGGGGTTGGTGTTGACTCCTGGCCTCTGGTCTGTATTGTTCTCTTATGCTACTTTTTGCACTTATGATTCATTGGTGTTTGTTCTGTCCTTACCAAGGTATAGGGGATAGCATTCCAACTTATCAGGTTAATTCCTGTTGGGATTTATCTCTGTAAGGTTACAGTAGCTACTGGTATTGCTACTTATGGGACTTGTGCAATATTATTTGTAGTTAGATGGGTCCATAGGTGCACTTTATAAGATTTTAAGTGATATGTGTATAATAATTATGTCACGCACACAGGGAGTGGAGAAGTGACCACTGAGCTCAACCCGCACCCCTGTCCCTGCCTACTTGCCTCTTAAGTCCTAGAGACAAGGGACAACTGGTCGACAAACCCTAAATAAGGTAAGTGCAGGGAAGACAGACAAACATACAAGTGACGTAAAATAAGCCGAGTCAAAACCAAGAGAGCAGCACGGTACCAGAGGAGCAAGCGGAAGATCGTCAGTAAGGAGCCAGTCAAAACCAGGAGGATACGCCAAGACCAAGGGATGAGACAGCCGGGAAGTCAAAACACGAGCAGATGATCAGAACACTAGGTAAGTAAAATGCAGGAAGGACCTCAATAACAGGCAATCTGTGTCCAGCAGATTGCCTGTTTAAATAGGGTGCTAGTGGAGTCATGTGACTTGGCCAGTGTCACATGACTCCAGAATACCAATACAGCCGAGCACCAAGTGAGCAGCTCAGTGCTCAGCCTATCGTGGTTGCCCCGGGAACGGGCGACGCTGGGAGCACTGATGACACGAGCGCGCCCCGGCAGTTCCCGCACAGAGCACCCTGTGACCTTGCGGTTGCGGTTTTATGCAGGGCCACCAGACACAAGGCCCCAGACGACAGCTTCTCAGGATGTTCCACAATATTATTTTTTTACAAGTTTAGAGGCATGAACATCCCTAGCTGGTACCCAAGACCTTTCCTCCTAGTCCATAGCCTTTCCAGTGCACCAGGTACTGTAAAGAGTTATGGACTCTCCTAACATCCAATATCTTGGAAACCACAAATTCCAAAGAGTAATTAACCTGTACCGGCGGCGTAGCGGACTGTGAAGAAACAACAAGTGCAACATGTCTCTTAACCTCTTACGGACACAGGCCACCCTGATATCCGAGTCCTTAAGGACACAGGGCGTACCTGTACGCCCTGTGTATTTCCGATCACCGCCGCGTGTGACCCTGTGACAATGCCGAGGGGGGTCTTGACTTCAGACCTGTGGTTTGCAGCGTTTACGGGTCATTCCGGCGGCGATTGTGGAAGCCATCAGGTCACCATGCTGCTGTAATAGGGACCGATGGCATGAAAGGCAGCGCAATGCCTTCCTTAGGCATCGTGGCTGCCTTCCGGTGGAGAGCCTGTGAGATCCAGCCCCCTGGATCTTACAGGCAGAAAGCTGTATGAGTAATACACACTGTCTTACTCATATAGCCAATGCATTCCAATACATAAGTATTGGAATGCATTGTAAAGGGGATCAGACCCCAAAAGTTGAAGTCCCAGAGTGGAACAAAAAATAAAGTGTAAATAAAAGTTAATTAAATAAAGTTTTACAAAAAAAATTAAAAGTTTAGAGGAAAAAAAAATAGAGAAAAAAAGAAAAGTAGAAAATATTTGGTATGGCTGCATCCGTATCGACCGACTCTATAAACATATCACATGACCTAACCCCTCAGATAAATACAGTCAAAAAAATAAAATAAAAACTGTGCTAAATAAACCATTTATTTGCCACCTTACATCACTAAAAGTGCAACACCAAGCGATCAAAAAGGCAAAATAATACCAATCTAACCGTCACCTCATCCCGCTAAAAATGAGCCCCTACCTAAGACAATCGCCCAAGAAAATTTAAAAAACTATGGCTCTCAGACTAAAAGCTGATTTTTTTGTTTCAAAAATGCCTTTTTATGTTAAACGTAAAAAAAAAAGGAAAAGTTCACATATTAGATATCACCGCATTTTTTTTGTTTCAAAAATGATATTATTGTGTAAAACTTAAATAAATAAAAGAAAGTATACATATTAGGTATCGCTATGTCCGTAACGATCGGCTCTATAAAAAGGCTCTATAAAAATATCATATGACCTAACCCCTCAGCTGAACACTGTCCAAAAAATAAAATAAAAACTGTGCTAAAAAAACATTTGTTTTGTCACCTTACATCACTACAAGTGCAACACCAAGCGATCAAAAAGTCATATGTCCCCCAAAATAGTACCAATCTAACTGTCATCTCATCCAGCAAATAATAAGCCCCTACCTAAGACAATCGCCCAAAAAATGAAGAAAAAAACTATGGCTCTCAGACTATGGAGACACTAAAATGATTTTTTTTCTTTTAAAAATGATATTATTGTGTAAAACTTTAATCCATTTAAAAAAGTAAACATATTAGGTATCCCTGCGTCAGTAAGAACCTGCTCTATAAAAATACCACATGATCTAACCTGTCAGATAAACGTTGTAAATAATAAAAAATAAAAACGGTGCCAAAACAGCTATTCTTTGGCAAATTTTCCATTTTAATACATTTTTTCCAGTAACAAGGGTTAACAGCAAAACAAAACTCAATATTTATTGCCCTGAGGCCTCCTGCACATGAAAGTGTACTTCCCGTTGCTGTATTGCGGACTGTATTTGCGGATCCTCAATACACGGGTGCCGTTCCGTGGGCATTCCGCATCACGGATGCGCACCCATTCACTTGAATGGGTCCGCTAATCCGGGGATGCGGAACGAAAGCACGGAACGGAACCCTACGGAAGCACTATGGAGTGCTTCCGTGGGGTTTCATCCCGTACTTCCGTTCCGCAAAAAGATAGAACATGTCCTATCTTATTGCGGAATGCCCGGATCGTGGACCCAATAAATTGAATTGGTCCGTGATCTGCTGCGGCTGCCCCACGGACTGTGTTCGTGCATTGCGGCCGCATTTTGCTGCATGCAGCACCACCACGGAGTGCACACGTTCGTGTACAGTGGGCCTGATTCTGTAGTTTACAGAAACGCCCCATATGTGATAGTAAACTGCTGTATGGCTACACGGGAGGGCGCAGAAGGAAAGGAACGCCATATGTTTTTTGGAAGGCAGTTTTTGCTGGACAGTTTTTTGACACCATGTCCCATTTGAAGCCCCCCCCCCGATGCACCCCAAAAGTAGAAACTCCCCAAAAAACTGCAGAATCAGGGCAATAAATGTTGAGTTTTGTTTGGATGTTAACCCTTGCTTTGTTAGCGGAAAAAAAAAAAAGATTAAAATGGCAAATCTGCCCAAAAAATGAAATTCTGAAATTATATCTCCATTTTCCATTAATTCTTGTGGCACACCTATAGGGTTAACAACGTTTTGTAAAATCAGTTTTGAATACCTTGAGGGTGTAGTTTCTAAAATGGTGTCATTTTTGGGTGGTTTCTATTATGTAAGCCTCACAAAGTGACTTCAGACCTGAACTGCTCCTTAAAAAGTGGGTTTTGGAAATTTTCAGAAAAATTCAAGATTTGCTTCTAAACTTCTAAGCCTTCTAACGTCCCCAAAAAATTAAAATGTCATTTAAAAAATGATCCAAACATGAAGTAGACATATGGGGAATGTAAAGTAATGACTATTTTTCGCTGTATTACTATCTATTATAAAAGTAGATAAATAGAAATTTGCTCATTTTTCAAAATTTTTGGTAAATTTGGTATTTTTTTAATAAATAAAAATGAAAATTTTTGACTTAATTTTACCACTGTCATGAAGTACAATATGTGATGAGAAAATCTCAGAATGGAATGGATAAGCAAAAGCCTTTAAAAGTTATCTCGACATAAAGTGACACTGGTCAAAAAATGGCTTGTTCCTTAAAGAGGACCTTTCACCAGAATTAAACTTCTAAAGTAACTATGCAGGCATGTAGAGCAACGCCCAGGGACCCCCCTGCACTTACTGTTATACCTGGGCGCCGCTCTGTTCTCCCGTAATTGCCTCCGGTATCTTTACAGTTAGGCTCCACCCAGGGGAACCTGCCGTCGGCTCATTCTCTCATGCTGTAGCGCTGGCCAATCACAGCGCTCAGCTCATAGCCTGAGAGAGAGCTGAGCGCTGTGATTGGCCAGCGCTGCAGCATGGGAGAAGGAGGCGCCGGCAGGTTCCCCTGGGTGGAGCCTAACTGTAAAGATACCGGAGGCAATTGCGGGAGAACGGAGCGGCGCCCAGGTATAACAGTAAGTGCAGGGGGGTCCCTGGGCGCCGCTCTACATGCCTGTATAGTTACTTTAGAAGTTTAATTCTGGTGAAAAGTCCTCTTTAAGGTGAAAATTAGCCCAGTCCTTAAGGGGTTAATGGGAGATTTGTGGAAGACATCATGGATGTGGAAAGACTCAGGCATTTTCAACCTAAAAGATACTTCCGTAATCTCATACAGACCTATAAAGCGAGGAGCAAACTTTTTGGAGGCAACCTTAACCCCTTAGGGACGCATGACGTACCGGTACGGCATGGTTCCCGAGTCCTTAAGGAACAGGATGTCTGCTTAAATCATTCAGCGGGCATCCTGTCACAACGCCGAGGGGGGTCATGTGACCCCCACCCCGTCTTGGCGATCGCAGAAAACCAGACCTGCGGTTTGCTGCGTTTCCATTCCATTCGGGTGTCCGGTGACCCGATGAACTGGAAAAAGATTGTGATCGGTGGTGTGATTACACACCAACAATCACAGTCCAAGCATTTGGGAGAGGTGGTGCTGGCCGTGGTGCTGATGGCTGCTGTCCAGGGTGCTGATTGGTGCTGGAGAGAGGCGGTAGATTCAAACTCCCGGAGCTCCTCTCTCCCCTCCTCTTCCTGTTTCAGCACCTGCACCATCCAGCACCGTCCTCACCAGCTCCTGCGATCCCCCCGTCGTCGGCACCCATCACCCTCCTGCACCCATCACCCTCCTGCACCCATCACCCTCCAGGTAGGTTAGGGTCAGTAAGGGAGAGGCACCGTTAGGCAGGGATGGAAGGGAAAAGTTAGTTAGGAAAAAAAAAAAACTTTAATCTAAATTTATTGTTTTCTAGCTTTGAGACCCTACATCCCCGCCACTTGAAGCTGTACAAAATTTGTGAGAGTACCTCAGGGTACACTTACAAATTTCATGTGTATGAGGGGCGAGATTCCCGTATTCAACCCCCAGAATGTCCCCCCACTCTGGGTGTTAGCAGGAAACTAGTGTGGGACCTTATGTACCCACTGCTAGATAAGGGTTACCACTTGTGCGTGGATAACTTTTATACTAGCATTCCCTTGTTCAGGTCGCCGCCAGATCCACATTCGTTTGTGGGAGTGTGCAGAAAAATCAGCGCGGCCTCCCTGCCCACCCCCTCCAGGTACCTATTCCCATGGGTGAGACCCGTGCCCTTACCAGTGGAAACCTGTTGCTGGTCAGGTATAAGGACAAGAGGGATGTCCTTGTACTGTCTACAATCCACGGTAACAGCATCACCCCTGTCCCTGTGTGAGGTACTGCGGCAACGGTCCTCAAGCCTGATTGTATAGTCGACTACAATCGGTATATGGGAGGAATTGATCTCTTTGATCAAGTCCTCAAGCCATATAATGCCATGTGCAAAATCCGGGCATGGTACAAAAAAGTTGCGGTCTACTTGTTACCGGTTGCCTTGTACAATGCTTTTGTACTATCCCGAAGCACTGGCAGCACAGGGACATTCCTCCAATTCTATGAGGCAGTCCTCAAGGACCTGATCTTTTCAGACCGGGAAAGAGCAGGCCGGAGTACCTCAAGAATTGGAGGCGCCCGGATTGTCCCTGGCCAACATTTTCCAGGTGTGGTCCCTTATACTGGAAAGAAGGGACAAACCCAAAAATGATGCAGAGTGTGTCACAAGAGGGGGATACGGAAGGACACCACCACTCAATGTGACACTTGCCCCGATCATCCGGGCCTCTGCGTTATCGATTGCTTCAGGGAGTATCACACTTCCATGGAGTACAACATTTTTATAATCCCCAACAGTCCCCTAGAGAACATAAAAAACTATGGCTCTCAGACTTTGGAGACATGGAAACAATTTTTTCTCCCCAAAAATATTAGTTTTAATGCAGGCATCCTCAAACTGCGGCCCTCCAGATGTTGTAAAACTATAACTCCCAGCATGCCCAGACAACCTACAGCTATCAGCAGGGCATGTTGGGAATTGTAGTTTTACAACATCTGGAGGGCCGCAGTTTGAGGATGCCTGCTTAGTGTCTCCAAAGTCTGAGAGCCATACATATTGGGCATCGCCACGTCCGTAAAAATCTTCTTTATAAAAATAACATTTAACCCAACCACCCCAGATGAACGGCGTAAAAAAAAAACGTGTAAAAAAAAGCAATTTTTTGTCACCTAACATCACAAAAATTGTAATAGCGAGCGATCAAAATGTCATATGCACCCCCAATTAGTGCCAATAAAACCGCCATCTCATCCCGCAAAAAATGAGCCCCTACATTAGATAGTCGCCCGTGGCTCCCAGGCTATGGAGATACTAGAATATTTTTTTTGTTCCTAAAATGATAATATAGTGTAAAATCTAAATAAATTTTAAAATGTAGACATATTAGGTATCGCCGCATCCGTAAGAATCTGCCCTATAAAAATAACATTTGACCAAACCCCTCGGATGAACAACGTTAAAAATATAAAATAAAAACGGTGCCAAAACATCCATTTTTTGGCAAAATTTCCATTTGAATCCTTTTTTTCTGGTAATAAAGCAAGGGTTAACAGCCAAACAAAACTAAATATTTATTGCCCTGATTCTGTAGTTTGCAGAAACACCCCATATGTGGTCGTAAATGGCTATATAGCGGTTGGTGACTAAGGGATTTGGCACCTAGTACGTGTTTTCTCTTTCTTTTACTTGTGCGAAGGGCTCCTTTTTTTCCACTGCCTCTCCGCACCGCCTCTATATAGCCACACGGCAGGGCATAGAACGAAGGGAACCAGAGTCGATAAAGGCCTTACCAAAAGATTTGTTATTGACCATGGAGATAGTAATAGGCACTAATACCTTATTCTTGACCAGATTAGGATATGCCTGGTTCTTGGGCTCCCCCATCTTGGTTGATTTATCAGAGGAAGGCTTCTTGGAGCACTGGTTAATTCAATGGTCTGATTCTCCACAATAGAAACAAGCCCCATGTCAGCGACGCTGATCTCTACGAGTCATCCCGACCTGCATACAAGCAATGTAAAACATGCAGAGTCAAAACCAAGAGAGCAGCACGGTACAGAGGAGCAAGCGGAGGATCGTTAGGAAGGAACCAAAGTCAAAACCAGGAGTATACGCCAAGGCCAAGGGATGAGACAGCCGGGAAGTCAAAACACGAGCAGATGATCAGAACACCAGGTAAGTAAAATGCAGGAAGGACGGCAATAACAGATAATCTGTGGCCAGCAGATTGCCTGTTTCAATAGGGCGCTAGTGGAGTCATGTGACGTGGCCAGCGTCATATGACTCCAGAATACCAATACAGCCGAGCGCCAAGTGAGCAGCTCGGCGCTCAGCCCCATCGTGGTTGCCCCAGGAACGGGCGACGCTGGGCGCTCTTATGACGTGAGCGCAGCACGGTCGTCCCCGCACAGAGTGCCTCATGACCTTGCGGTTGCCATGGGAACGGGCGCCGCCGCGCTCGCTGATGATGCGAGCACGCCCTGGCCGTCCCTGCACCATAACAAATAACTGGCACAGTATACCCTATGTAGATGTGACAATGCGGCCTTGAATGACCAGGGTGAACTAATACTGTCATAGTACCTTCATGTATTGCTGCTAATTATTTTATTCTGTGTTATGTTGTTTGTTGTATGATTTGTTCTACCAATACATTTTTGTGTAATATCATATGTGCGTTTTTGATTTGTTTTGCTTTTAATGTATTTGTGTAATTCGTATTATCTATTTGTTATCTATTATTTTCTTGGCGATGGCTTAATATGAAGTAATAATTATCAAAATCATGTATATTAGAATTGTTTCATCATAGCGGATAGAACCAAAATAGACAGACATATATATTTTTCATATTTTTTATGTATTTCGCAATTTCCAGTAATTTTTTTTGCATTTTTTTTTATAATTTTATGTAATCTTATGTATTTACTCTCTATTATTTATTAATATCTTCTAGATAGTCAAAGATGAATTAATAACTATAAAATTGGATATATTTGAATTCAGTTCAGTATATTTATAGTATATATTACTGTATGTATAGTATATATATTTAGCCCACTTGAGAACCAGCTTGCTTTTTAGGCCTCTTGCATACGACCGTATGGCTTTTTCAGTGTTTTCCAGTCCGTTTTCACGAGTCCGTTGTTCAGTTTTTCAGCACTCAGCACTCATCTCATATAACTACAATCTAATGTAAGGCAAAATTTCCGACAATAATGGGGCAGATCGACCTGAAAGCTGGGCCACTGTATGCTGGGACCACAGAGGAGCGCGAGGATCATTTCTAGACCATCAGCAAATTAAGTGGCCTAAACCCTTTGCGCCAAACATCTATAGTTGACAGGCAGTACATAAAATGTTTGCACCATCATCACCCCTGGCAATGAGCAATGTGTAAATGTGTTATTTGGCACATTCCCCAAAGTCCAAGCCCCTAGGAAATAGGAGTGAATCAAGCAGTGATAAAACAAATCAACATTTGCTAGCAAAATTGCACAGAAGCCAAGTTATATGGGTAACATAATATTACTGTTGTGCCACTTTCCACATTGCTTTCTGCCACACTGCTGGTTCCCTCCAGGCCTTTATTACTACAGACAATGCACAATGTCTACAGCTGCTGGGCAAAAAACACTGCCAATGCCCTCATCGCATCACTGACCTCATCCCCATCTAAGAGGCCAAAAATGATCCCACCTTCCCGTATAAATCACTGCCCCCTTCTCCATCACCACTTCAGTCGTTAAGGAGCTAGAGCAGTGATGGAAGAAAGAGGTTGAAAGGGTTAATGGGCTGTATGACAAGAGCTGAGGGGGATGCTCCAGAACACCCTCCTCCATCACCGCTTCAGCCACTGAACAGCTGGAGCAGTGATGGAAGGAAGGGGACAAAAGAATTAATATCTACCCTTTCAGGGAGGGAACCTGGAGCAGGAGCGCTGCACAGCACTTCATACTGTAGTTGCTGCTCAGCACTCCATATACTGTAAATCACTGACCCTTCTCCATCACTGCTTCAGCCCCTGATGAGCTAAAGCAGTGATGGAAGAAAGGGGATGAAAGGGTTAATGGGCAGTATGAGAGGAGGTCGGGGGATGCTCCAAAACATCCAGGGTCAATTTTTTTTTTAAAAAAAAGCAGAATGCCTGCTCCCCAACTAAATTGGACTGTCATTTTTATTTTCTGGCTGATACTTTTATAGCAGGAAGTGTGTTTTCATTGGTTCCACAAGTCACATGCCCTCCCCTTGCCATTTACATTAAAAAGTAGGTTTCATTCACAGAATACAGCATTGTCAGCCAATCAGAGAAAACTTCCCACAGTAATGAGAGCCAATCAGAGAAAAGTTCCCAGGCAATTAAGGTTTATTGCCTTGTTAACAAATGTGAAACTTTGTTTTGACAACCCTGTCATCACCAATTAACCACCCAAGCTCAATAGAATGGCCTATATAGCTATGTAAAAAGTGTCAAAAACACTGAATCAAACACATATAATTATTTTTTCACTGGATTTCGTTTCAGACCATCTTATTTTACTTTCCCTTGCTTACTTTTGACAATTTTCTCTTTTATTTAGTACAATTAGCTCACCCAACCCAATCTTTGTGTGAGAAGTAGCTACTTTTTAATTTTGGGGGTGAGGAGGTTATTATTCTTAGAGCTGGGATTTGGATGCAAATCCATTGTCAGCACTGGAACTGAACTTATGTTAGCTACTTTGTTCCTTTTTCAGAAGCCCTGCTACTTGTTTAATCCTGATTGTTTATTCACAATGTTATTACAAGCATAATGGTAGTCCGATGTGTGCCTATTATTTGGCTCATCGGGGAATTGTCCTCCCTGCTGTCCCTGTTCTTAATTCTTATAGTTTTGTTAATTTATTTTTATTTATTTATTTGTTGATAAACAATTTTATTTGTGTTATGTCCATTGTTGTTACTCGGTTTGCACTGCTGATTTTAAAAACTTTGTCAACCCTTTAGGTGTTCCACAAGAATTAATGGAAAATGTAGATGAAATTTCAGAATTTCACTTTTTTGGCAGATTTTCAATTTTAATACATTTTTTTCCCACTAACAAAGAAAGGGTTAACAGCCAAACAAAACTCAATATTTATAGCCCTGATTCTTTTGTTTACAGAAACACCCCATATTTAGTCGTAAACTGCTGTATGGGCACATGCCAGGGCGCATAAGGAAAGGAACGCCATATGCTTTTTGGAAAGCAGATTTCACTTGGATAATTTTAAGCTGCCATGTCACATTTGAAGACCCCCTGATTCAGCCCTAGAGTAGAAACTCCAAAGAAATGACCCCATTTTAGAAACAACACCCCTCAAGGTATTCAAAACAGATTTTACAAACTTTGTTAACCCTTTAGCTGTTCCACAAGTATTAATGGAAAATGGAGGTGAAATTTCAGAATTTCACTTTTTTGGCAGATTTTGCCTTTTTAATCAATTTTTTTTAAGTAACAAAGCAAGGGTTAACAGCCAAACAAAACTCAATATTTATTACCCTGATTCTATAGTTTACAGAAACACCCAATATGTGGTCGTAAACTGCTGTAAGGGCACACGGCAGGGTGCAGAAGGAAAGGAACTCCATATGGTTTTTGGAAGGCATATTTCACTGGGATAATTTTAAGCTGCCATGTCACATTTCTAGACCCCCGATGCACTGTTAGAGTAGAAACTCCCAAAAGAGATGCCATTTTGTAAACTAAGGGATAAGGTGGCAGTTTTGTTGGTACTATTTTAGGGGACATGATTTTTGGTTGCTCAATATTACACTTTTTGTGAGGCACAGAGCTGTTTTGGCCCCGTTTTTATTTTTTGTTATTTACAATGTTCATCTGACTGGTTAGATCATGATATTTTTATAGAGCAGGTTGTTACGGACGCGACATATAATAAAGCATTTTTGAAAAAAAAAATATTTTTGTGTCTCCATATTCTAAAAGCTATAGTTTATTTTTATTTTTTGGGTGACTTTCTTATGTAGGGGCTCATTTTTTTCGGTATTAGATAACAGTTTGGTACTATTTTAGGGTGCGTATGACTTTTTTATCGCTTGCTATAATACTTTTTATGATGTAAGGTGACAAAAAATTGCTCTTTTTACACTGTTTTAATATTTATTTTACGGTGTTCACCTGAGGGGTTAGGTCATGTGATATTTTTATAGAGCAGATCGTTATGGATGCGGCAATACCTAATATGTATACTTTGTTTTTAATTTAAAGGGACACTGACAGGCCCAATTAGCATATTTAGGTATATATATGTCAGTACAGGTCTTCTAAAGTCTATTAAAATCATCTAAGTAGCCCCCCTGTCCACCTTATAAATACCGAAATATAAAGTTTTATAACCTGCTTGTCCCATCACCAATCTGCCCAAGGGGCGGCGTTTCATGTCAAAATGCGCCCAGCCAGCCTCTCCCAACTGCCGTTCTGAAGCCCCGCCCAGCTCATTAATATTCACTTCGCTGGGTGGCGGCTACAACTCTCCCGACTCACGATCCTGCGCATGGCCCATTCAATCCTCTGGGCACGTCCTCCGTCCAATCTTCAGCGCATGAGCCCGGCCGGGGTCACATCGCGCCTGCGTACAGAGAGCTGCAGCCTCTGCTTTATGCGCATGCGTCGGGCACTTGAGTCGGGAGAGTTGTAGCCGCCGCCCAGCTAAGTGAATATTGATGATCTGGGCGGGGCTTTAGAACGGCAGTTAGGAGCGGCTGGCTGGGCGCATTTTGACATGAAACGCCGCCCCTTGGGCAGATTGGTGACCGGACAAACAGGTTATAAAACTTTATATTTCGGTATTTATAAGGTGGACAGGGGGGCTACTTAGATGATTTTAATAGACTTTAGAAGACCTGTACTGACATATATGTAACTAAATATGCTAATTGGGCCTGTCAGTGTCCCTTTTTTACACAATAATATTTTTGAAACAAAAAATTAATCATGTTTTAGTGTCTCCATAGTCTGAGAGCAATAGTTTTTAGATTTTTTGGGTGATTTTCTTAGGTAGGGTATCATTTTTGCGGGATACTTTTTTATTTACTTTTAATACAATATAAGCATTTTTGAAACAAAAACAAAACAATGTTTTAGTGTCTCCACAGTCTGAGAGCCATATTTTTTTTATTTTTTTTGGGAGATTGTCTTGGGTAGGGGCTCATTTTGTGCGGGATGAGGTGACGGTTAGATTGGTACTATTTTGGGTGGCATACGTCTTTTTGATCGCTTGGAATTGCACTTTTAGTGATGTAAGGTGGCAAAAATTGTTTATTTTTTAGCATAGTTTTTATTTTTTTGATGGTGTTTACTTGAGGGGTTGGGTCATGTGATATTTTTATAGAGCCGGTCAATATGGACGTGAAGATACCTAATATGTCTACTTTTCTTTTTTTTACATATTTTTTTAATTTCTCTTTTTACTTTATTTAGGGAAAAGGGCGCTTTTTTTTTTTTACTTGAAACTTCATTTTTTGGGTAAAACTTTTTTTTTTACTTCTTTTTTCACTTTATTTGTTGTCCCGCTATGGGACTTCAAGATTTCAGGGTCTGATCCCTGTTTCAATAGAACACAATACATCTGTATTGTGCTGTATTAAACTGTCAGTGTCTTACACTGTTAGATGCTGACAGTTGCCTAGCAGACATAGCCCTGGGGCTGGATCTCCTGGGTTTCCGTAGCTAACAGTCCTGATGCCTGTTCAAAGCTGCCCTAGCGACCATCGGCACCCTGTCACAGCAGCAAGGGGACCCGATGGGGATGTACAAGCTGCCGCAAACCCCCTGTATGCCACGGTCACGGTTAATCCGCCGGCATCTGTGTTTTCACCGATGCTGGCAGATACAGCAGAGGCCCTGCTGCTGATCACGGCAGCACGTGTGGGGAAGTGCGTCAACCCTAGAATGAGAATGCTTGTCCTAGTGTGTTAAGTACCGGCCAGTTAGGACGAGCATTCTCGCCCAAGGTCCTTAAAGTGTTAACAAGGCAATTAACCTTAATTGCCTGGGAACTTTTCTCTGATTGGTTCTCATGACCGTGGGAACTTTTCTCTGATTGGCTGACTATGCTGTATTCTGTGAATGAAACCTACTTTTTAATGTGAATGGGCAGTGGAGGGCATGTGACTTGTGGAACCAATGAAAACATACCTTCTGGTATAAAAGGATTAGCCAGAAAATAAAAATAGCAGTCCAATTTAGTTGGGGAGCAGGCATGTTTGTTTTTTAATTGACCCTGGGTGTTCTGGAGTGTCCCCTCCTGGCATACTGCCCATTAACCCTTTCATCCCCTTTCTTCGATCACTGCTTTAGCTCATCAGGAGCTGAATCGGTGATGGAGAAGGTGGGCAATGATTTACAGTATATGGAGTGCTGATTCACAGTAGTATTAATGCATATTAGTTAGGTATATTATCTGTAAATCACTGGAAGGTTAAACCTACTTTAAAACTTAACTTTTATATAGGATATTCAATAAAATAAATCCCACAAAACAAAATATATGTTTCAGATGACTGCAGATGATTATCTAGCGGAGTGTTTTTATAGGGTATAGAGCACCTTAGAACATGTAATAATGTTTGTTATTACACTAAATTGCTTACAACCACTCACGGTGTTGATGTGCAATGTTTTCAGATATCTGTGCCGGATCCACGGTCTCGGATTCCAAGGCTGCTGGTTCCTTTATCAGGCTATAGGCATGGTCCTTCCACTGTAGAGAATATTCAAAAAAAGAACAGGATGGAAGATAGGAAGGGGGGAGATAATAACCCTACAGTGCTGTAACAGCCCTGCCTAAAAGTGGAGAAATCCCCCGCCTAACACTAGGAGAATCAGCCCCTAATAGAGCGACCCCACTTATCGGTGGCTGACCCTAGATACCTAACCCTAAAAAACGTATTTCTCCCAAACAAACAGTTTCTGACGCGTTTCCTCTGTCACACGTGTTGTGACAGAATCATCAGGGGATAAACAGATGAAAAAAAAGCCTAATAGCCACTAGCTAGATAGCTTATGCTGGTCCTCCCAGATGTAAATGTGCAGTCCAGATCGATGTCCGGCACTGCTGTTTTAAATACCCCAAGCTATTAGGATAAACCCCATACCGGTGTGTCAAAATGGCGTTCGTTCCAAAAAGCAGAGCCTGAGGTCATCCTCCGCCGGATGTCGGGCCGTGGAACGCAGTAACGTCATC
Organism: Bufo gargarizans; assembly: GCF_014858855.1. Classification (NCBI taxonomy): domain Eukaryota; kingdom Metazoa; phylum Chordata; class Amphibia; order Anura; family Bufonidae; genus Bufo; species Bufo gargarizans. Next base: position 50,834 of record NW_025334788.1, on the reverse strand, counting down.
AGACCGCGTCCCGGAAGTGCGTCCAGCAAGTATCTAGGCATACATACTGTCTCTGGAATGCATCTGGTACGCATGTCCGGGCGCAGGCTGCAGGCAGAAGTACGTCCACCAGAAGTAGATGCACACCAAGGCGCACGTGGAACGTATCTGGATCGCAAACCGGATACCAGAGCCGGCCTATTTTAGATTATACAGGCCCAGCACTAATTCTTATGCCCAATAAAAGATAAAAAGGCCGCAGTGGATATTAATTCATAGTTGGCACATTATTCCAATGAACAATTCTCTATTTATAAAATGTTATTCCGGATTTATCACCATAGGTTATTCTCAGGTATTAAAAAACATGGGATGGCCATTATCTAAATACATATAAATGGGGAATGGTGTTTTTAGAGGAAAGGGGGATTAATTACTCAATTTCATCAATCCATCCATTGATAGCCTTATTCACCACAAATCAAATCATACTTATTAGACCTTTTTTACGGTCAGATATTAGTCATTATTCCGGCCGGATCAGTTTATATTATATACACAGGGGTCTCTTAGTGTGCTCCTCAAAAATATTAATGCACTGAGGGATCAAATAAAGCATCTAAAAGGAAAACATCTCATTGAGGCCCAGTGGGCTCACAGTTTTTAGCTTGTGAGTCCACGCCGCCTCCTTTTGCAAAATCCTCTTATTTAGATCCCCACCTCTAGGTGAGGGACGTACAACCTCCAGCACACAAAAATGTATTGCCTTTTCATTTCCATCATTGAAGAATTGAATATGTACTATAGCAATTGCTGTATCTCTTTTATTTCTTATATCTCCCAAATGATCCCCAATCCTTCTTCTTAACTCTCTTTTTGTTTTTCCTATGTACTGAGGTCCGCAGGTGCAGCTGGCCAGATACACCACTCCTGTGGTTTTACAGTTGGCGTAGTCCCTACTTGTATATATCTTATTAGTTGTATTACTTCTAAAACTTTTGGCTTGGCAGATAAAGGGACAGGCTATACATGTTCCACATTGAAACATGCCAAGGGGTCTTCTGTCTAACCATGTGCCTAATTTTTTCATGGGTGTATAATGGCTGTGAATAAATCTCCTAAAGATGTTCCTTTTCTATATGTGATGGCTGGATATGTGGGAAGCATATCCTTTACATCTGGATCTAGACGGAGCATTTCCCAATATTTTTTCAAAATGTCTCTGACCTCTTTGTTACAGTTGTCAAAAGTTCCTATTATACGGAAAATTGGATCTATTTCTTCTTTTCTCCCTTTCCTTGGATTAAGTAAATCCGCTCTCAAAGCATTTTCTGCTGATTTAAAAGCTCTATGTAATGGTTGATCAGGATAACCTCTCTGGTTAAATCTAGCCTTTAATGGATTTACTTTATATGAAGTGCTGTGCAGCGCTCCTGCTCCAGGTTCCCTCCCTGAAAGGGTAGATATTAACTCTTTCATCCTCTTTCTTCCATCACTGCTCCAGCTGTTCAGTGACTGAAGCGGTGATGGAGGAGGGTGTTCTGAAGCATCCCCCTGACATCCTGCCATACTGCACATTAACCCTTTCATCCCTTCTTCCATCACTGCTCTAGCTCCTCAACGGATGAAGTGATGGAGAAGGGGATGGTGATTTATATGGGAAGGTGGGATAATTTTGGGCCTCTTAGATGGGGATGAGGTCAGTGATGCGATGAGAGAATTGGCAGTCTTTTTGCCCAGCAGCTGTAGACATTGTGCATTGTCTGTAGTAATAAAGGCCTGAAGGGAACCAGCAGTGTGGTAGAAAGCAATGTGGAAAGCGGCACAACAGTAATATCATGTTACCCAAAGCCCAGGCATAGAGACGGCGTTGCGGTTCGCCCGGCGGTCGTTTTGTGGCATACTTTGCTTGTTCGCGGTTCGCCGAACGGGTGAACACATGGTGATGTCTGCCGGTGCCATATTCTTTTACATTGTGAGGAACTTTGACCCATGACACATCCATCAGGTGGTACAGGACAGCCAATTGAGACGTTTCAGCACATGGACATACCCCCTACCTTATAAATAAACCCGATCTGGCCACTATTGTACATTCAGTCTTTTACCAGTGTAGAGAGAGGTTGCTGTGTGGAGCAGGGACAGACTGTTAGGGACACAAAACACAAGCTAATAGGGCCACATAGTCATTTTAAGGACTGGTATAGGTGTGCTATCAATAGGTGTGACTTACTGAGGGGTGTAGCATACTTATAATATACTTTCAAACATATACATTTTATTATAGTGCATTTGTATTGTGCAGCAGTTGTGTGCGGTTCTGCTGTTATACTGCAGCTACACAGAGTGCCAAACGCTATTGGAACAAATTATTTCTACTGGTGTGATTAACCATGTGCCCCGTAAGAACTGTGATTGAAGCAGGGGTGTTATATAGCAATAATATACTTTCTATATAGTGCATTTAGGTAGTACATCATTTGTTTGTGGTTTTGCTGCATTTCCGACACTACACACAGTGACAAACGCTATTGGGACAAATAATTTCTACTGGTGTGATTAACCAGTTGCCTCCCCCAAAAAGTAGTTAAAGCAGGGGTGTTATATACCAATAATATACTTTCTATATAATGTATTTAGGTAGTGCAGCATTTGTCTGAGGTTTTGCTGCGTTACCGCAGCTACACAGAGTGCCAAACGCTATTGGAACACATCATTTCTACTTGTGTGATTTACCAGTTGTCCCCCAAAAAACTGACTGAAGCAGGGGTGTGATATACCTTCTTCCACAAATTGTCACGGCTGAGGATTGGGAAAACCCTCAGCCATGCGGTATCAGCAGATGGAGTCGCTGCAAGGCCAGGACAGAGAATTACGGAGCTGGTCACCTCCTACACATCCCTAATTCTGACCCTGTCTCCTATCCGTATGAGCCGACCCTGAAGGTAGGAGGGCTCATACTCCGGAACCTGATATTCCTGCTCGCCCTCAGGGTGGCTCTGGACTAGGAGCAGGGTAAGACGACCCGTTCCTCCTAGACACGGAGGAACAGGAGTCTCACTGGCCAAGCTACGTAGGAAGGGGAAACATAAACAGACATATGGCATTGACAGGTAAGTGAGACTAGTACCAAACTTACCTGCCACAGACACACAACCTGGAAACCACGTGCAAGTGCTGTTATCCACAACCAACACCAAGGACACAGCACACAACAGACATCACACGGGAACCCAGTAAACCATATGCTGCAATAACACATAAACCATAAACTAACACCAGACATAAAGTTTATGACCACCAGGGTGGCCCTCACTGGCAGATGGTAAATAACCAGGAGGATGTCTCTAGCAAGCATGGCTGAAGCACCCTCTCTGACTACTGCCTTCCACTGAGGCTTTATAGGGCCAAGAAGTCACACCCAATAGTCAGACACACCCAGCGCACACACACACTAGGAAGGAAGTTAACCCTTCCAACACCAGGGAAGGGAAAACATCAACTTAAAGGGGAAGTGCACACAACACATATAACACCCCGTGCATACTGATAAAAGGCACACCTATAGGAGAGGTTGCCAGGTGCAACCGCATGCCTACTGCAGCAAGCTGCCTAGCACCGCTCAGGCTGCTCTGCTGCCACATACCCAATGTTGCCAGCGGCAACCACAGGTGAGGCAACATACTATAGCCCTCACCTGTGATTGACAACAACACCAAGACCGCAGGCAACTGCATGCGGCCACAAGAGTCACGACCATGACCAAGGGTCGTGACACAAATACTGCTCTTGTATAGGGACTTTTGCCACAGGGTTATGTTGAAAATGACAGGCAGAGGAAGAGGCAGGTCATTCCGCAGGGGTGCTAGGGGTCGGGCAGGTACACCAGGGCGGAGCCAAAGTGGTAAGTTGCAGAAGGTGCGTGCGATTACGTCAATGGATGCATCAGACTTTTTTGAGTGGCTCATTCAGCCTTCCACTTCTGCACCCTCATCATCCTCTCTATCTACCCCCTTTTCACTCTCTGCTGTGTTCTCCCCCTCAAAGACAGCACCACCATATCCCCTCTGCTAGAGTCACAGGAATTATTTTCCCATTCTGTCACCAACTTTCCTGTCCGAGCTCCAGTGCTGCAGTCTGAGGCTCAGACACTGCAGCACGGTGCCAGACATGCTGTCATGCCAAGCCCCTCGGTGACTCTGTGTTTAGGCCACGCCCCTCTCATGCTGTTTAGACCACGCCCCTCATGTCATCGTATAGGCCACTCCTCCTCTTGATCACCCGCTTTGGCTCTGCCCCCTTAGGTCACACCTGAGCTACGCCCCCCGGTAATATCAGCGCTCAGGTGATTAGCTCGCTATTTAATGCTGCAACTGGCAATCACCTTTGCCAGTTATAGGGTTTCCTTGCTGTGCTCTGCTACCTGTGTGTATTGAACTGTTGCTTTTGGATTTGACCTCGGCTATACCTTGACCTCTCTCTCTGTTTAGCGATTCTGTACCTTCTTCCTGTCCGGTATGTTTGTTACTGCTCCCTCCTTCCGCTTTGTGATTCTGTTGGTATCAATCTCCTGGTTTGACTGCTTCTGGCTCGACTCCCCTTGATGTTTGTTTGAGTGTTCTTTGTGTGAACAGGTACCTGCGGTTTCGTGGGCACTTGGATTGTATCTCTGCACTTACCAGTATAGGGAACGTCGACCAGTTGTGGACTAGTCACCTCGGACTTGTTCTGCAGGTAGGCAGAGTCAGTGGTCTGGATACAAGTTAGGGTTCACTGTGTGTGTGCGTGTCCCTGCCTACGGCCGTGACAGTATAACTGGCCAAAAAGTTTTTCCCTCCAACACGGGGGGTGCTGGTGCTATGGATCCCATGCTAGCCCTAGCCAACAAGATGGAGGGTGTTGTCCAGCTAGTCCAAGACCTAGCACAGAGGCTTTATCAGCAGGAGTCTCAGTCCTTCTATGTCAGTTGAACCTAAGATTCAGCTTCCTGATAGGTTCTCTAAAAATTTTGTTACATTCCAGGAGAGTTGTAAGCTGTACGTTCGCCTTAGGCCTCACTCTTCTGGGGTGGAAGTTCAGAGGGTGGGCATTATTATGTCATGGCTACAGGGAGATCCTCAAGAGTGGGCATTTTCCATGGCCCCTAACTCCCCTGAATTATGTTCTGTTGATTGTTTTATTTTTCATCTCTGGGCTTGTTATATGATGAGCCGGATAGGGCGGCTTATGCTGAGAGTCAGCTTCTGTCCCTTACCCGAGTTCCGCAAATGGTGTACTGCCTCTGGGTGGAACGATCCAGTTCTGAGGTCTCAGTTCAGGCTGGGTCTGTCTGACAAACTAAAAAGATCTGTTAGTTAGTTATCCCACCCCAGGTTCCCTTGAAGATTTGATGTCTTTGGCTATTCGTTTTGATAGGCATATAAGAGAATGCAAGCGTGAGAGGTCTGTCAGTGTCTATTCCTCTTTTTCTTCCTCTGTCAGTAACACCAGAGCACTTGCAGAATCTGAGATTTCTATGCAGATTGGCGCTGCGGCGTCTCAGCAGCGGACGGAGCATCGCCTAAAGAACAGTCTGTGCTTGTACTGTGGCAGCCCCGCACAACAGTCTGATGTTTTTTTAGGGTTGCCCTGGTTAAAGAATCATTCCCAAAATTTTGATTGGAGTACTGGAGAATTGATTAAGTGGGGCTCCGAGTGCTCTAGTCACTGTCTGTCTATTCAGCTTGCTGGCCTGGGTATGGAGGAGGGTTCCATAGCAGGGTTTATTAAAGACTATCAGGATGTTTTCTCTGAGGAGCAGAGTGTTGTTACAGAGCCTGAAAATATTCTGCCTCCTTTGATTGTGCTTACCACTTTGACCACTGAGATAGCTGGTTGTCAGGATTCAGCTCCCAGTGATCTTCCTGCTGGAAAAGTACTGGAGGAATTTCATTGTTCTGTGTTGGCAGGTTATCCAGGTATTGCGGGGACTAAGCATTTAATATCTCGGGTATACTGGTGGCCTACCTGGTCACGTGATGTAGTGGCCTTCATCTCTGCCTGTGACGTATGTACTAGGGTCAAGGTACCCAGGAGACGTCCTGCGGGTTTGCTTTGCCTAATGCCCATTCCTCAGAGGCCCTGGACTCACATCTCTATGGACTTTATCACTGACCTCCCACCCTCCCAGGGTAGGTCGGTCATTTGGGTTGTGATAGACAGGTTTTCGAAGATGTGTAATCTTATCCCATAAAAAAAACTTCCCAATGCTAAAGAGTTGTCTACTTTATTTACAGGTCCTTCTAAAAAAATTAGCATATTGTGATAAAGTTCATTATTTTCTATAATGTACTGATAAACATTAGACTTTCATATATTTTAGATTCATTACACACCAACTGAAGTAGTTCAAGCCTTTTATTGTTTTAATATTGATGATTTTGGCATACAGCTCATGAAAACCCCAAATTCCTATCTAAAAAAATTAGCATATCATGAAAAGGTTCTCTAAACGAGCTATTAACCTAATCATCTGAATCAACTAATTAACTCTAAACACCTGCAAAAGATTCCTGAGGCTTTTAAAAACTCCCAGCCTGGTTCATTACTCAAAACCGCAATCATGGGTAGGACTTCCGGCCTGACTGCTGTCCAGAAGGCCATCATTGACACCCTCAAGCAAGAGGGTAAGACACAGAAAGAAATTTCTGAACAAATAGGCTGTTCCCAGAGTGCTGTATCAAGGCACCTCAGTGGGAAGTCTGTGGGAAGAGGTGACCGGACCCTGAGGAAGATTGTGGAGAAGGACCGATTCCAGACCTTGGGGGACCTGCGGAAGCAGTGGACTGAGTCTGGAGTAGAAACATCCACAGGCGTGTGCAGGAAATGGGCTACAGGTGCCGCATACCCCAGGTCAAGCCACTTTTGAACCAGAAACAGCGGCAGAAGCGCCTGACCTGGGCTACAGAGAAGCAGCACTGGACTGTTGCTCAGTGGTCCAAAGTACTTTTTTCGGATGAAAGCAAATTTTGCATGTCATTCGGAAATCAAGGTGCCAGAGTCTGGAGGAAGACTGGGGAGAGGGAAATGCCAAAATGCCTGAAGTCCAGTGTCAAGTCCCCACAGTCAGTGATGGTCTGGGGTGCCATGTCAGCTGCTGGTGTTGGTCCACTGTGTTTTATCAAGGGCAGGGTCAATGCAGCTAGCTATCAGGAGATTTTGGAGCACTTCATGCTTCCATCTGCTGAAAAGCTTTATGGAGATGAAGATTTCATTTTTCAGCACGACCTGGCACCTGCTCACAGTGCCAAAATCACTGGTAAATGGTTTACTGACCATGGTATTACTGTGCTCTATTGGCCTGCCAACTCTCCTGACCTGAACCCCATAGAGAATCTGTGGGATATTAGGAAGAGAAAGTTGAGAGACGCAAGACCCAACACTCTGGATGAGCTTAAGGCCGCTATCGAAGCCTCCTGGGCCTCCATAACACCTCAGCAGTGCCACAGGATGATTGCCTCCATGCCACGCGGCATTGAAGCAGTCATTTCTGCAAAACGATTCCCGACCAAGTATTGAGTGCATAACTGAACATAATTATTTGAAGGTTGACTTTTTTTGTATTAAAAACACTTTTCTTTTATTGGTCGGATGAAATATGCTAATTTTTTTAGATAGGAAATTTGGGTTTTCATGAGCTGTATGCCAAAATCATCAATATTAAAACAATAAAAGGCTTGAACTACTTCAGTTGTGTGTAATGAATCTAAAATATATGAAAGTCTAATGTTTATCTGTACATTACAGAAAATAATGAACTTTATCACAATATGCTAATTATTTGAGAAGGACCTGTATTGATAAAATCCTTAGGTTGCATAGCATTCCATCGTCTCGGATAGTGGTGTCCAATTTGTCTAAAATTTTTGGAGAGGCTTCAGCACGAAACTGGGAATTAAGCTTTCCTTCTCATCCACCTTCCATCCTGAGACTAACGGGCAAACGGAGAGGGTCAACCAGGTACTGAAGCAATTCTTGAGATGCTTTGTGTCGAATCATCAAAATTGATTGGAAAAAGTTCTTATCTTTTGCAGAGTTCTCTATTATCAATCATGTGAGTTCCTCTAGCAGCATGTCTCCGTTTTAATCTCCAGTTTTCATCAGTCTGTGGTTCTAGTTCTGTAACTCCTGCAGTGGATGCTATCGTAGAAGATCTGTGCACAGTTTGGGCCCAGGCACGCAAGAGCCTGGAAAAAGCCCAAAGCAGCCAATCAAAGACGGTCCAAGGGGCCAAATTTTGTGTTGGGTGAACAAGTTTTGTTGTCTGCCAAAAATGTACGTCTCAAGGTGCCTTCAGGTAAACTGGCGCCTAAGTTTATTGGTCCGTACAAGAACATTTCTGTCATCAATCCAGTGTCATTTTGTCTGCAGTTACCTGACTCTTTCAGAATTCATGATGTCGATTTAAGGCTGGCAGTTGCTGGCAATCACCTTTGCCAGTTATTAGGGTTGAGCAAACTTTAGGATTTTTGGACCCCGGACCCGAACCTGAAGAGCAGCCAATTAACAAGCTGCTAATAGCATGGCTGTGATTGGCCAGTGCAGCATGTGACCCAGCCTCTATATAAGCTGGAGTCACGTAGCGCTGCACATCACTCTGCTCTTACTAGTGTAGGGATAGGATGCTGTTGCTGTGAGGGAGAGAATAGGAAATAATCTGTTATCAGAAGTGCTTGTTAACTCAGCGATCTACAGCAATTTTGTTTTGTGGGTGCAGTGCAAATTTTTTTGACCCTGCCTTGCGCCCAGTAACACAAAAAAAACTTTTAGCTGTCTGTTAGTTAGGTGGGTGTCGGCGGCCATTTTATGCAAGTTCAGTGCACCAGCACAGCATATGTGACAGTCAAATACAAAGTTTAAATACTGCAGTTATATTCAATGTTTAAAAAAACACCAATTTTTTGCAAGACCCTACATCTAGCGCCTTTGCTGCATTTGTGATAGTCAAATACAAGCTTTAAATACTGCAATTATATTCTAAGTTTAAAAAAACACCCATTTTTAGCAAAACCCTACATCTGGGGCCTTTGCTGCATTTGTCACAGTGAAATACAAGCTTTAAATACTATAATTATATACTGGGTTTATAAAAACACCCATTTTGGGCAAGATAATACATTTGTGATCTTTGTTGCATTTGTGACAGTCAAATACAAACTTTGAATGCTGCTGATATATTCTGGTTTTAAGAAAACACCTATTTTTTGCAAGACCGTACATCTGGGGCCTTTGCTGCATTTGTCACAGTCAAATACTAGCATTAGATAGTGCTTTTATATTCTGGTTTTAAAAAAACACCCATTTTGGGCAAGACCCTACATTTGGGGCCTTGCCTGCATTTGTCACAGTCAAATATAACCAGTCAAAACTGCAGTTACATTGTTGGTTGACAAATTCAAAAATTTGGGGACCATGAAGTAATTGTATAAAATTCACCTGCCACACTGATTTCGCCTGACAAAAATTTTAACTCTTTATTACACCGACACTGCCTTACTCTCAGTAAACTTATTTGTTGACTATTAGCGGTTACATTGTTGCTTGACATAAACCATCTGTTAGTTTGGTGGATGAACGCAAAGAATGAGGAGATCGTAAAATAAGGGACGTTGCCCGGTCATGGTGCTGCTGGTGGAGACTCTGTTGCAGGGAGAGGACGTGCTCGATCTGTGCAAGCTACACACACAAGTGAAACATCTTCCTCAGGTGCGAGTAGGAGTACAGAACCTTCAGCGTTATTTGGTAGGGCCGAATGCGGCTCTATGAATGGTGAGGCCAGAACAAGTACAGGTGATAGTAGATTGGGTTGCTGACAGTGCCTCAAGTTCCTTCACATTGTCTCCCACCCAGTCTCTTGCTGAAAGATCAGAGTTGGCACCTGCAGCCCATGCCCATCAGTCCTTCACCTCACCCCTTGCAAATCAGAGCCCCAAGTCATGCAGCAGTCTCTTCTGCTTTTTGATGACTCTGTTAGCAGGGTTTCCCAAGGCCATCCAGATAGCCCAGCCCCAGAAGTGGAAGAGATTAAGTGCACCGATGCCCAACCACTTATGTTTCAGGATGAGTACATGGGAGGACCTCCGTAGCATGTCTTGTATGATGACGAAACACAAGTGCCAACTGCTGTGGCTTTCTGCAGTGTGCAGACCGACAAGGAGGGCAGGGGTGAAGACTGGGTGGAAGATGATGTGGAGGACGATGAAGTCCTTGACCCCACATGGAATTAAGGTCATATGAGTGACCTGTGTAGTTCGGAGGAAGAGGCGGTGGTCGCACAGAGCCACCAGCACAGCAGAAGAGGGAGCAGGGTGCAAAAGCGGAGCGGCCGTCCCCTAGACAGTATGCCTGCTACTGCCTACCACAGCAAGGGACTGAGCACACCAAAGCCAGCTCCAAGGAGTTCCCTGGTGTGGCAATTCTACAGACAATGTGCTGACGACAAGACACAAGTGGTTTGCACGCTGTGCAATCAGAGCCTGAAGCAAGGCATAAACGTTCTCAACCTGAGCACAGCCTGCATGACCAGGCATCTAAGTGCAAAGCACGAGCTGCAGTGGAGAAGACACCTCAAAAACAAAGAAAGGTCTCTGGCTCCTCCTGCTTCCTCTTCTGCTGCAGTCTCGGCCTCTTCATCCACCTCTGAAGTGACAGTGGCACCTGCCACCCCGCAAACAGAGGATCTGACAGCAACGTCACCACCTGGGTCACCAAGCATCTCCACAATGTCCCATGGAAGCGTGCAAGTCTCTATCTCTCAAACACTGGAGCAAAAGAGTAAGTGCCCTCCTACCAACCCACGATCCCTTGCCCTGAGTTTTAAAAGCCTTATGGCGGTGGCTTTCCCACAGTACGTCGTGCCCAGCCACCACTACTTTTCCAGGCGAGCCATCCCTTCCCTGCACAACCAAGTGAGGGACAAAATCAGGTGTGCACTGCGCAACGCCATCTGTGGCAAGGTCCACCTAACTACAGATACGTGGACCAGTAAGCATGGTCTGGGACGATATAGCTCCCTAACAGCACACTGGGTAAATGCAGTGGCGGCTGGGCCTGAGGCGGATAGTGCATATCCTTCCACCACCGAGGATTGCAAGGCGCTTCTCTTTGCCTCCTGTTGCTTTCTCCTCCTACTCTGCTTCCTCATCCTCTACCGCCTCCTCATCCGCTCAGCGTAATACTTGCACCACCATCTTCAGCACAGCCAGGGGTAAACGACAGCAGGCAGTTTTAAAACTTATCTGCCCAGCAGGAGCTGTGGATGGGCATGGAACAACAGACCTATGAGTGGTTGGTGCCAGTGAGCCTCAGGCCCGGCCTGGTGGTGTGCAATAATGGGCAAAATCTCGTAGCAGCTCTGGGACTCGCCGGTTTGGCGCACATTCCTTGCCTGGTGCAAGTGCTGAATTTGGTGGTCCAGAGGTTCCTTAAAAATTACCCCAATATGTCAGAGCTGCTGCAGAAAGTGCAGGCCGTCTGTGCGTGCTTTGGCATTCGCTCATCTCTCCCCACTACCATAACACAATGTATGGCGGTATTATTTTATCACTGAAATCATGTCTCCTGGAGAGCACTCGCCTTCCTGCGTCACCCATTGACCTACAATACTTCCCACCTGCAAGAAGTATTCCCACAGATTCATAAGTCCCGTTCCCTGCACACAACCCTTGGTCTTAAAATCAATTAAAGGACTTTTTGATGAGGCATCAGCTGTTTTAATAAAGTAAATGAATGAATTTAGTGAGTACCTATCATCAAAGTTGAAGGGGCTCACTTATCTGGACTGCACAGGGATTGTGGTATGCTTAAAGTGGTTGTCCAGGTTCCATGTTCCAACCCCAGCTTGTTGTATAACGGCTTTCCACCACTCCGCTCTGGCTCCCTTAAGAATTCTTTTGGTACTCCCCCCTCTTCCATTAGCTTCGGGATAGACATTGTCACATGCGCCACCTTTTGTACACCACTGACTCCCCTCCTTCCCTATACTTATATTAGGACTTTAGAACAATGGAATCTTTCCATAGAGCGATGACACAATGAAAAGGGTAAGACTTAGTATGTGTTGTCTCACACCATAGTATGACCACATTTGTGGTCAAAAGTGACAAATTCTTGTTCATTCACTGACTACTCATCATCAGACAGAAGCTTCCTCCTCTCATTGAGGAACACTTGAGCCTTAGATCTCATGCACACGGCCGTTGTTTTGGTCCGCATCCAAGCAGCCATTTTGGCGGCTTGGATGCGGACCCATTCACTTCAATGGGGCCGCAAAAGATGCGGACAGCACTCTGCGTGCTGTCCGCATCCGTTGCTCCGTTCCGTGGCCCCGCCCAGAAAATATAACATGTCCTATTCTTGTCCCAATAGGCATTTATATTAAAGGGTGTCCATGCCATTCTGAAAATTGCGGAACGCGCACGGACGCCATCGGTGTTTTGCGGATCCGCACTTTTGCGGACCGCAAAATACACCACGGTCGTGTGCATGAGGCCTTACCTGGTAATAATATTTAGGATTTATGGCTCTCATAATGCATTCCATAATATTTACTGGTACATTGAGTGCCCTCCTGAAGACACCATCATTTTAGCAAACAAACACATGTGATAGGCCAAACAGTCTTCAGTCTTAAGAGGTAAATATTTGTGGTTTTAGTAAAATAGCTCAAGGCAGACATAATATGAGAAATGTTCCTATTAAGATGATAAACAAAACAAAATCTATGTATTCCTGCTCAAAAATAACTCCACAGGTATATGGTCTCCACAGGTAAAATATACCTTCCTATTTGAATCAGCGGTGACCATTAAGCATTGGGAACAATTCCCCATCATTGACTCAGCCACTGATATAGGCACAGACCACTGTTCTAGGTGAGCCTTGCGCTTGGGACTAGTGTCCCTTTTGCAGGCTTATCGTTTACCATTAATAGTATGCCTTCACTCATTTATCCCCTGAGGAGTCCCTTTCTGGGATGAAACATGGCATGTCGGGACATAAGTGACGGACAGAATTAGGATCGCCCCTGTCGAGGTAGGTGCTCTGTATATTGCTAGGCAGGGTCTACTACCCCCCCCCCCCGCCCCCCCCATCATTTCTCAGACTGATATGTAGTTCCAGTCCCTTTTGCAGATATCGTCATACAAGCATCCACCTCTTCAATATCAGCAGTGGATGGATGATACTATATATAGACAGAAGTTATAGTCCGCTTTTCTAGATCTGGTAATGCAGTGTTCCGGATCCACAGGGGAAACACGTGAGGTGACGGTGGGCTGATGGGGGTAGTAGTTCTTTTGTACTCACGGTTAGCAGAGCCTCCCTGGGTCGGCAGTGCAGTGACTGGGAAGACCTTGAAATCCTCCGGGGCACTCTCTGTTGCAGGGAACACCAGACATATGGAAGTTGAGGTGCCCTTGATGGTATAGGTGTTTAAGGTGCTTTTGTGGCTGGGCCCCTGGTTTGTGATGCCAGCACCATAAGGTACAAATGATAAGTGTAGTAGTAGTAGAATGATAAGGAGTCGGTTGTTAGAAAAGAAGCTGAACTTTACTAAATCAATTGTCTTAGTACAGCTGGTTAAGTTCATCAATAAAGTGCATCTGTATGGTACAGGTGATGACTCAGAAATTAATACAGAGGTAATCCTGTCAGTTGAGGAGTTCTCTTAAAGGTTGACACTTCACAGGCAAGACTTCTTGTAATAGTTCTAAGTTCAGTCTCTAGCACTCTGGTACTAAATATGCTGGTTTCTGCTTATTTTGAGCTATCCTATAAGGGCGTTCCCCTTGCGGCAGGCAAACTCTCTGCTTCATTATTTGAAGGATGCTCTGCTAAAAAGGTTTAAGTTTTCCACTATGTCCTGGAAAGCTTGTGTAGTGGATAAGGACAATTCTGCGCAATAATTATCCATACGTGTCTCTGCACTCTTAGAGTTGCTCTAAGGCACTGGTGTAAAGTAGTAAAGTCCATAGGCTGGGTTCAGCTTTCACCTTCACTAGGCTGACTGCATATTCTGACATAGACTCACTGTCTGGTGCTTGGTTGCTGTGTTTGTCTTCTCCAGGCTTGATCAGGGCCCAGAGGAAAGGAAGACAGCTACATGTTGGTTTGGGCCTGTTTCTCTCCTCCATGAAATTGCTTCTCCTCTATCTCTGACTCACTCAACAACTACTCACTACTTCCTGTTTATTAACAAAACCCCTGGCTATATAAATACGTGATGCCAGCACCACCTAGGGGAGAATGGGTGAAATGACATTGACAGCCTGATAAATAGGAAATGCCATACAATGAAAATACATTAGATAAATAGGCAGATGTTTAAAGTGGCCCTTTTACACACATATGTGGGACGCTGCAGTAAGATCCTTAAATTTTTTTGGGGAACAATTGTGTATAGGTGATTATGGTAATGTTACATTTTCTATTACTGCTATTTCTAGTATAGTATGCTCCTATTAATGCTATTTCTAGTATAGTATGCTTCTATTTTACTATACTTTGGACCTATTAAGATGATATAGTAAGATTAATGAAACATAATTAAATCTTGATAATCTTGATTCTCTTTAAAGGGGTATTCCCATCTGAGACAACGGGGGAATATCGCTCCTACCTCTAGGACTTGCACCTACACAGAGAAAGGAGCCCTTAAAGTAGTGGAGGGCGCACTGTGAATGCCCAGCTGCCTCTCATTCATTTTTATGGAGCCGACGAAAATAGCCGAACACTGGCTCGGCTATTTCCGACCGCCCCATAAAAATGAATGGGAGGGATGGCCGCGCAAGCGCAGTGTGCTCCAATTCACTTCTAGGGGGAGAGCACTTGGTGGTGGTCGGACCCAGATAAACCTGGAGTCCTCCAGGCACCACCTTACCCGCTCCGTTCTTGATATAGGTGCAGGTCCCAGCGATTTGGCTGCTTTGTCGAACTTCAACAAGAAATTCAATTTCTGAATAAGTATGGAGCTGGTGCAATGACTGGGAATGGCGATTGCACCAAACATTCCTCCCCGTCACTTAACTCCTCAGATGCACTGATTGCGGGATCGGAGAGTCACATTCAGCCTATTAGGGGGTTAATCAGGGGTTAAAAAAACAAAACATACTCCGCTCCTCCATTTGAGGTGAGGACGTGGTAAGTAACAGGTGTGGACAATATAAAAATCATACCTGAAACCAGATAAAAAGGGTAGAAGTTGACTCATTCTTTGGATTGTGTGTCTGTGTGTGCCACACTAAGCATGGAAAATTAAGATGAAGAAAGAGAACTGTCTGAGGACTTGAGATCCAAAATTGTGGAAAAATATCAACAATCTTAAGGTTAGAAGTCCATCACCAGAGTGCTTGATGTTCCTTTGTCCACGATGTGTAACATAATCAAGAAATTTGCAACCCTTGGCACTGTAGCTAATTTCCCTGGACATAGACAGAAGAGAAAAATGTATCAAAGGTTGCAACGCAGGATAGTCCGGATGGTGGATAAGCAGTCTCAATCAAGTTCCAAAGAAAATCAAGTTGTCCTGCAGACTCAGTGTGCATCAGTATCAGCGCGAACTATCTGTCGATATTTGGATGAAATGAAACACTATGGCAGGAAACCCAGGAGGACCCCACTGCTGACACATAGACATAAAAATGCTAGACTGCAGTTTACCAAAATGTGTGCAAGTAATCCAAAATGCTTCTGGGAAAATAGTCTTGTGGACAGATGACACCAAGGTAGAGATTTTTGGTAAAGCACATAATTTTACTGTTTACCAAAAAGGGAAGAACACAGTACCTATAATCAAATATGGTTGAGGTTTAAAGATGTTTTGGGGTTGATTTGCTGCTTCTGGCACTGGGTGCCTTGACTGTGTGCAAGCTGTGTGAAAACTGAAGTTTGCCAAAGGATTTTGGGTCGCAATGTAGGGCCCAGTGTCAGAAAGCAGGGTTTACGTCCTAGGTCATGGGTCTTCCTGCAGTACAATGACCCCAAACATACTTCAAGAAGAACCCAGAAATGAATAGGAACAAAGCGCTGGAGAGTTCTGAAGAGGACAGCAATGAGCCAGGATCTAATATTCCATTAAATACTTCATTTTCTGGAAAAATGTCAGGGGTGCCAACACTTTCCGCCATGACAATATATATAAAAATATATAAATATACTGCCTATTGTGAATGAGCCCCAACTGTTTTATTGCTTTTATTGGGCCAAAGGACTGTTTAGGCTGCTTAGAGACTGTTTGCATGTACTACGCTACACTTCTACTACAAAACCGAATTGTTAAAAATTGCAAAATTGTGGATTTTTCAAAAGTCAATAGCGCTACTTGCTCTGTTTGAATGGACTGTTTTGCACTTAAAATGGCCACCTAAAGGACTTGTAATTGTTTGCTGTGCCATCACTGAGCAGCCTGGCGGGAAAAACGAAGTCACACCCCCTCTCAGAGCTGGAAAATATTGGCGCCATCGCTTGCATGGATTATAATATGTGCGTCGCCTCCCCTATACTGGAGTACGCAGGGGGCGTGCTAGGGACAAGGCGAAGCCTGCCTGAGAAAAGGGAAGGCTTGCCACGCGATCTTCTGCCTTTGGACAAGTTGGAGGAGACTGCATCACCAAAGATGTCAGAGAGCGGAGCAACTAGAGAGACTCCTGTGCCTAGAGATCCACAGCCCGGGACAGGACGAGAGATTTGTGAGCCACCTGCCTACTCTCCTGAATCGGAGAGGCTGCCCTACCCCTGCCGGCAGCCTTGTAAAAGCTTTCCCAGGCCGAGTCCTTTGTAGCCTGCCTTGATGGAAGAAATACTCGACGCTGTGATGCGCAAGACGACTCAAATTAAAATGTACTTTGAAGAAGTCGCAAAAGCCATCCATGAATACCCTAGAGACTGTCAGTCCCGCCTGGAACGGAAGTCGGCATTGTCATTACCTTTGACAAGGACCGTGGTTTGGGCTTTATAAAATACCTAACTACTGGCTGCGCCTGCTACCTATATGTTAACTGGAGTTCTGTCAAGTGAAGCTACTTACTGGGGTACCTGCATAACCTCCGGGAGGGGGATCAAGTGGAATTCACCCCTGCTGAAGGTTTGACGGGTCTGTATGCCACAGCGGTGACTCGCTCGCGGCCTAAACCAGAAAATTGGGAGGACTCAGATGACATTTCTCTTCCAGAGACTGAGCCAGAGGTCCAACTTGAGCCTACCCGAACCGCCTACCAGGAGAAAGCTGCATTCATCAGGCCTAACATTTTCTGGCAACCCACAGTATTGGAGAAGCCAGCCAGCCCGTATCCATCACCAGAGCTTCATCGTAAGGACAGAACCCTAGAGGACATTGTGAAACAGGAACAGTTCCACGCTCACCTGGAAGGAGTGCGACAAGAGAAGGCACTTCACACAGCCGCTAAACTTGATGCTTTCCACGGTGCCCAACAAGTTAATGTGGAGGAACAGATTGGCAGATTGGAAGCCCATCTAAAAGGCGTGCACCAGGTCGCCGCTCTCCAAGCAACTCAGCCCCAGCGTGACAGCTGTGACCCAGACTCAACCATAGAGCCGCAACAGACAGAAGGAAACTTTCAAGACACAGACCTATCTACTAACTCTGCTGCATCAGAGCCTACTACTACTACTTCCATGGTTCCAGTATCTACCAACGCTGTTCCCAAGATCAGATCAGAAGATATCTGCACCAAAACCTGTAGAGCCAGCACAATGGGTAGGTCCCTTTCCAGTTTACTTACCTGCAAGTACAGTTGCGTGGGTTAATCCCATATATGACCCGAACTGTTGGCGACAGTTAAAAGCAGAGTCTAGATTCGCCATCCACGATGACCAGGGTGGAATGGACACCAATTTGTAAGTAGGCCTGCTAGGCCAACACCTGCACCATTGTACCTTAATAACTGTTCCAGTACAGGCGTCTTTTGTTGCAACAATGTGAGCTACTGCCAGTTACCAATGGCCCAGTGGCAGTTCCTTAAGTCCTGATATAACTCAATATATAACTGGCATAGTGATTCATTGGCATCGCACTACAGGGATAATAATAAAAGAAGAAGACGTATTCCAACTGTCTCATCAGAGAGTGATTTTTTAGGCGACAAGACACAAACAGTCAAAAGGAAATGTAGAACCAGACATGGTGGTCGACGCTACAGACGAAAGCGACAAACCACACAGTTGCAAGACACGAGGCATGTCTAACAAAGCCATGAACAAGAAGAAATGACTGTTGTTAACCTTTCTTCCAAAGAACTCACCGCAAATCAAGTGAGTGTTTTAAATGAAGGTTTTTCTTGCTATCCCACCATGCATGTTGATTGGTTGAAACTTGAATATGATTTGTTTGCATTCTTCCGCTCCATCAAATTAAAAACCTGGTTCAGGGGTAAAACCAACAAGGTCACTGATAAAATTTGTGAATTATCTTTATGTGACTTTGATTTATATACCAAGAGCGGCTTCACTCCTGATACGGGTGAACCTGCTGTTGATGCATTTTTTAAAGGTGTACGGTTTGATATTGAGAGATTGAGATCTAGTTATGATGATTCCACCTTACTAGGGATGAGGTACAAGCCTTGAAAAAACTTAAGAACGACACCACCCTTGTCTTTAAGCCTGCGGACAAGGAGGGTGCTGTTGTTATGGATTCTAAGAAATATGTGGCCGAGATATTGCGACAATTGGAGGATACTGATGTCTATGGAATCTTGGATGGTGATCCGAAATTTTCGAATAGGCGCCATGATTCGACGGTGCCTTAATGATGCTTATATGGCAGGGGATATAGACATTGAGCTCATGAACTATCTCATTGTAGCTCATCCTGTAACTCCAGTATTATAAGTACTACCCAAGATCCATAAGACACTGATTGACCCACCTGGGCGACCAATAGTTTCCCGTTCTGATTCCATTTTCAGTCATCCGGCCACATTTCTTGATAGAATATTACGAGGTTTTGCTATTGGTGGTACCTCTTATATTCGTGACACCAGTGATTTTCTTGTTAGATTGAGTCAAGTGGATATTTCTGATTTTCAGAATGTAATTTTAGCATCATTTGATGTTGTTTCTTTGTATACCTCAATTGAACATTGTATGGGGATTGATGCGGTTAGGAGAATGCTGTCCACCTCCACACTGACTGATGTGGCTGTGGACTTCATTCTGAGTTTGCTTACTATTTTATTGGAACACAATTATTTCTTGTTTTAAGATACTTTTTATATCCAAAAGCGGGGTGTGGCTATGGGGTCTAATATGGCCCCCACTTACGTTAATATATACATGCGTGTGTTTGAGGAGGATGTCATCTTTCGATCTAGCCACTTCAGGTATATACTGAGGTGGTGCAGATACATAGATGACGTCTTCCTCATATGGACAGGTAGTCAGGATCAACTCATGGATTTCCATAGGTTTCTTAATGGTATCTATACATCGTTGCAGTTTACACTGGTTTATTCTACCAGCGAAATGCAATTTTTCGACACTAAGGTGTCAAGTGTGGTTGGCATTTTCCACACACAGTTGTAAACCAAGCCTACAGATAAGACACTGCACTTCTGTATACTAGCTGTCACCCTAGGATAATGATACGCTCTCTTCCATATTCATAGATGCTTCGCATGAAGAGAATTGTTTCGGATGAGGCGTAATCTAGACGAACTATGGATAACATGATACGGAAATCCCCAAATCGTGAATATCCATATAAATTATTGAATGAACATCGTAGTGCGGTGATGGAATTGGACAGGAAGAAAATCCTTTCCAATCCAATAGTGAAATGTACAACATCCAGAATTCCCTTTGTATCCACCTATGCAGAGGTGAGCTATGATATTAGTCACATTATCAGACGACATTAGCCCACTTTGGCTGGGACCATTAAGGATGTACCGGATTTTAATAGTCCACCATTGTTCTCCTACAGGAGATCCATGAGTTTGAGGGATCAACTGGTTAGGGCTGATGTTGGAACTAAAAAAGCATTGAGACAGTCTACTTTGACACGACCTGGATTGGGATGTTTTCCATGTCTAGGTTGTGTCAACTGTAGATATATGTGCAAATCTACTGCATTTATTCATCCATCTACATGTCACAACCAGACAGCTGAGAAGCTCTGACAGAAGCCTTTCAGAACCTCCTCCTTGAGTTTTCTTTGTTTTGAATTTCAGTTCCTCATCTCGTTAGCCTCTCTCAGCTGTCATGTAGTTGGACTGATTGCATCCCTTTAAATTCCTCCCCATAATGCATTAGTGTGTGGCTTATACAACTTCCTGGAGTGTGTGTGCATGCTGATCTATTTTCCAGCCTTCTACAAGTTAAGTGCTGTACATTTATTTGTGATTTTCTGTTTGCTGGATCCCAGGTGACCCTGACTCCCTCCGTGTCTAGTGTAGGGAGCCGGTGGTCGCGTCCCCTCACTATTGTAGGGTGTTCAGGTGGTATATAGTCGAGGTACGTGGATATGCGATCATCCACCATTGGGATTTTTGCATAGGCTGAGCAGACAGGGAGAGAGCCAGGTCTGATGCAGGGGTCTGCCTTTTGTTCCTTAGTTTTGCATCCAGTGAGTCATATATTCATTTTGCATGGTCTTGTTTCCTGTACACCTTCCGTGACACTACAGGTGTGAATTATCCTATCCGCTTCCATTTGACATGCATCTCTGATCATGTGATATAAGTATTATCTTGTCCGTGTAATATCTTATATGTCGGGTAAACTTCTACGGATTTTAAATCAATAATGAATAACCATCGATTAAACATTCGACAAAAAAAGAGTGGATTTGCCTGTTTCTAAACATTTTGCAGATTTTAATCATAAAGAAAGAGATCTCAAATGCTGGCTTATTGATTAGGTACCAATGCCTAGGAGGGGGGGGGGCAATAGGGTTTCATTATTAAAGAAAAAAGAAATATGGTGGATATATACCCTTAATTCTTTAAGACCTCATGGCCTTAATGCAGACTTCAATTTAGGATAGGTATTTAGAAGTTAGCTTGCCCGGTCCAACTGTATGTCCGTTTATGTCTGTAGCCTAGAGTTAGGTTGTAATGTAATTATTGTATTGCAATATATGGAGGATATATGTATAATAATTATTTTTCTCTCTTTTTCTCTTTTATACATTTCAATATATAGATTGTGGTGGTGAATGACCAGGGACTTAGTGATTGATGGACGATGTGATGCACAATCAACGCAACTTCAACACCAGATTTGTTTACGAGGCGTCTTTTTTGACATGCGTTTCTTATCTGCGATGATATGGTTGTTCAGATTCCTTAAGTATGAGTGTGAAGATACAAGGAGATCCCTCATAATGTTGCAGGATCAGCAGGGTTAACACTGTGTGGAATTGCTAGTGACTCTGCTCTTTCAACACATGGTTCCCTGTATATGATTCAACAATTGCTACCTCACGGTGACTTTTGTTGGCACAGTTGATCCTATAAGCAACAGTGTGTTTTGTGTTTGATTAGTATGGTTTTGCCATGGTTTGAGTGATATTTGCACAGGTGGGGGCGCTGCATTACAGTTGGGCTTCACCTGTGCTTTACCTCTTCCAAGGTGGCGATTGTTGAGTAATCGTGAATACTGTGCATGCGCATGGTCACTATGACGCTGTTATATGACACTGAGATGATGCGCCGCCTGGAGCATGCGCACTGGAGGATCGGGGACGCCGTGCACAGCGGTCGATCCATAATGGGGTTGTGTAAGTTGCCTTGGCATGTGTCTTCAATTATGCTTACCATCATGTGTTCCGTTTTTTTTTTCCACACACAGATGAATTGGAATAATTGTTTTTAACCATTTAATGATGGGAGCATTTTTATAATACTTTATGTACAAATGGATTTTGTACTAATCATGTATTAAGATTTACCACATTGTTCTTTTTATATGGCATTATGAATTTATTACACATGTTTTTTGGATAAATTGCAATATTTTGATGTATTCATTGCCACACATGCCAGCATGGGTTAATGGCTGGTTCATTATGTAAACACTTTTGATGTGATGATGTCACTTCCTTTCACCACATACAGTCCTGATCAAAAGTTTAAGATCACTTGAAAAATTGCAAAAAATCTTATTTTACATTGTTGGATCTTAACAAGGTTCCAAGTAGAGCTTCAACACGCAACAAGAAGAAATGAGAAAATAATGATTAAACTGAAACAGGCTGTTTTTCAGCTGTTCCAAATTTTAGGACCACATGCCTTTAAAAGGCCAAATCTGTGCAAAGATGTGGATTCATTGTCATTTTCTGTCAAGTAGTCACACGTTGTGATGGCAAAGGCAAAAAACTCTCCCTTTTTTAACGTGGTCGGGTTGTTAAACTGCATAAGCAGGGTATCTCACAGCGCGCCATCGCTGCTGAGGTGAGACGAAGTAAGACAGTCATTTGGAATTTCTTAAATGATCCTGAGGGTTATGGAACAAAAAAGTCAAGTGGAAGACCCCAAAAAATTTCACCATCACTGGATCCAATTGGCTGTCCGTCAAGACACTGGACGATCCTCGACCCAAATCAAGGCCCTTACTTCTGCTGACTGCAGCCCCATAACCATCAGACGGAATCTGAGACTGAAGGGCTTCAAAAACAAAAAACGTCTTCAAAGACCTCGTCTCCTTGAACGCCACAGAACTGCTTCTTTGGACTTTGCAAGAGAGCACCAAACATGGGACATTCAAAGGTGGAAGAAAGTTTTATTCTCTGATAAGATTTTTTTTTACCTTGATGGTCCTGAGGGTTTCCAACCTTACTGGCATGACAAGCAGATCCCACCTGAGATGTTTTCTACATGCCACAGTGGAGGGGGCACCATAATGGTCTGGGGTGCTTTTTCCTTCAGTGGAACAATGGAGCTTCAGGAAGTGCAGGGGCGTCAAAAGGCCACTGGCTATGTCCAGATGTTGCAGAGAGCATTCCTCATGACTGAGGGCCCTCGTCTGTGTGATAACGAATGGGTTTTTAAACAGGACAATGTCACAGTTTTGGAGGTGTGGTCCTAAACAGCCTGTTTCAGTTTATTTGTTGTTTTCATTAAAATGAATGCTCAAAAAATGTTGTGTCTCACTCCCATTTCTTATTGTTGCATGTTGAAGCTCTACTTGGAACCTTGTTAAGATCCAGCCATGCTAAATATGAAACTTTTGATCAGAACTGTATATGATCACTTTTGATTGTTCACATTGCTTGGGAAAGGCTTCATGTTGGAGCTGAAACGTCGCGTCACCAATGGGTGAATAAAAATACCACTTTTTTTACTGCAACTTTGGAGTGCTGCTTTATTTTTTAATTATACATTTTGGTTAAGCTTTTCCCTTTAAGCTAGCACCCGTTTCTCCCTTTTTGGTTGGTGCTGCCATATTTTTCATATTTATATATATACAGGTCCTTCTCAAAAAATTAGCATATTGTGATAAAGTTCATTATTTTCTGTAATGTACTGATAAACATTAGACTTTCATATATTTTAGATTCATTACACACCAACTGAAGTAGTTCAAGCCTTTTATTGTTTTAATATTGATGATTTAGGCATACAGCTCATGAAAACCCAAATTTCCTATCTCAAAAAATTAGCATATTTCATCTGACCAATAAAAGAAAAGTGTTTTTAATACAAAAAAAGTCAACCTTCAAATAATTATGTTCAGTTATGCACTCAATACTTGGTTGGGAATCCTTTTGCAGAAAAGACTGCTTCAATGCGGCGTGGCATGGAGGCAATCAGCCTGTGGCACTGCTGAGGTGTTATGGAGGCCCAGGTTGCTTCGATAGCGGCCTTAAGCTCATCCAGAGTGTTGGGTCTTGCGTCTCTCAACTTTCTCTTCCCAATATCCCACAGATTCTCTATGGGGTTCAGGTTAGGAGAGTTGGCAGGCCAATTGAGCACAGTAATACCATGGTCAGTAAACCATTTACCAGTGGTTTTGGCACTGTGAGCAGGTGCTAACTACAAATTAGCGTGGTATTAAAAATCAGGAAGTGCTCAACCCCATATGCAGTGGTGCATCTATACTGGGGGGGCAGATCCTGCACTTGTGGCCCATTGCTAATGGCAATCCCCAGCAAAAATGCATACAATGGAGGATGCCTGCAGCGGACCACAAGTACCACAATGGACATCCTACACAGGATAGCAATTGTGTGGATGTGATAAGCAGTCAAAATGACATAACAAAAACAGAGACAGGTGCACTATGCGGTCTTACTGACCCTCATACTGGTGTAAAATTGAGAATTAGCCAACATATCCTACTTGGAGGACATGTCTAAGCCCGAGCACCACGCCAAGGTTTCTCAAGTAGCTCGGGAACCTAACGCTAAACCTACCTGAGCCGTATGGGCAATACCAGGAGCCAGTGGGCAAATTACAGGTGCGCAAGGTCCTGTGAGCAGGTGCAAGGTCGTGCTGAAAAATGAAATCTTCATCTCCATAAAGCTTTTCAGCAGATGGAAGCATGAAGTGCTCCAAAATCTCCTGATAGCTAGCTGCATTGACCCTGCCCTTGATAAAACACAGTGGACCAACACCAGCAGCTGACATGGCACCCCAGACCATCACTGACTGTGGGTACTTGACACTGGACTTCAGGCATTTCCCTCTCCCCAGTCTTCCTCCAGACTCTGGCACCTTGATTTCCGAATGACATGCAACAGTCCAGTGCTGCTTCTCTGTAGCCCAGGGCACTTCTGCCGCTGTTTCTGGTTCAAAAGTGGCTTGACCTGGGGAATGCAGCGCCTGTAGCCCATTTCCTGCACACGCCGGTACACGGTGGCTCTGGATGTTTCTACTCCAGATTCAGTCCACTGCTTCCGCAGGTCCCCCAAGGTCTGGAATCGGTCCTTCTCCACAATCTTCCTCAGGGTCCGGTCACCTCTTCTCGTTGTGCAGCGTTTTCTGCCACACTTTTTCCTTCCCACAGACTTCCCACTGAGGTGCCTTGATACAGCACTCTGGGAACAGTCTATTCCTTCAGAAATTTCTTTCTGTGTCTTACCCTCTGTAACGCACCTAGTTGATCAGTTAGGATCTCAACTGCGGAAGCAATGGACATCCACTATTATCCCACCACCCTTGTGTTTGGATGTGGGATTTGCGGTTACTCAGTATGTACCCCAGGCGTCACTCTCAGTCTTAGGCGGAGAGTTTGGGGTAACAAAATCATTTACCGCTATCCATCTAATTAGTTTTACTGATGGTAAGGAGGGACTCACAGAATTACAGGGGTCACGAGCTAGTATAAGCTTGTGCAACGTTCAGAGTTAGCATCTAGTATGCAATAGCTTCAGAGTTAGTGTATAGCATGTCCTCAGTTTAGCATATAGTATGCCATAGGTTCAAGGTTAGTATATAGCATGTCCTCAGTTTAGTATATAGTATGCCATAGGTTCAATGTTAGTATAGCATGTCCACAGTTTGATATATACTATGCAGTAGGTTCAGAGTTAGTATAGCATGTCCACAGTTTGGTATATACTATGCAGTAGGTTCAGAGTTTGTATAGCATGTCCACAGTTTGGTATATACTATGCAGTAGGTTCACTCTGAGTTCCAGGACATTAATCAGAGCAGGTAACAGGCATATACTTGCGGTTAGTTGGTCCTGGCTAGAAAGCCAGTGGCAAGAAGGTAGACAGTCCTTCACGATGTAGTTAGGCATCCAGGTTTGGATATGTGGACAGAATCTTCAGATACCATGGAGCTAGCAGGGTGCGCACTCCATTAGTGGAACACCCTGCTTAGCACCTGTCTTCAATTTAAGGGCTGAATGGTAAGTGGGTGGAGTCACAGAAGGCCGGCGGCCACTGCGTTCCACGCTGGAGCGCAAGCCAGCGTAACAACACAGGCGGTCGCTGCGTTCCACGCTGGAACGCAAGCCAGCGTATCATCGCAGATGGCCGGTGCGTTCCACGCTGGAGCGAAAGCCAGCGTATCGTCACAGGGAGCCGCTGCGGTCTAGGCTGTATTGTTACACCCTCTTGCTTGAGGGTGTCAATGATGGCCTTCTGGACAGCAGTCAGGTCGGCAGTCTTACCCATGATTGCGGTTTTGAGTAATGAACCAGGCTGGGAGTTTTTAACAGCCTCAGGAATCTTTTGCAGGTGTTTAGAGTTAATTAGTTGATTCAGATGATTAGGTTAATAGCTCGTTTAGAGAACCTTTTCATGATATGCTAATTTTTTTAGATAGGAATTTTGGGTTTTCATGAGCTGTATGCCAAAATCATCAATATTAAAACAATAAAAGGCTTGAACTACTTCAGTTGGTGTGTAATGAATCTAAAATATATGAAAGTCTAATGTTTATCAGTACATTACAGAAAATAATGAACTTTATCACAATATGCTAATTTTTTAGAAGAACCTGTATATATATATATATATATATATATATATATATATGCCAATACTTTAAAATTTGCCATGGACTTTATTGCCCTTACTTATGATCATCGCCCATGTTTCCCCCGTCAAGCACCAAAAGTGTCAATGCCCATTATTCACCCAGACCAGTGATATATATATTATATATGATGTATTTGCCTAGAATGTATTGTACATTGCAAAGTCCACATTTATATTTGCTCTTTCTTTGGATGTGATTGTATATGGCATATGTTTTGATGTCTTACAGATGACAAGCTTCCTGTCCTGGATGTGTCAGGGGCGACACATGTTATACAAGAGGTGTATGCAGTGTCCCACTATGTGATCGTGGGCACCGCAAACTAGTTTTATTGTGTTTTATTGTCATATATTATGCTTGTATGCTTCATCTCATGTCATATTCTCTCATGTCACTATGTAATTCTATGTGTAAGATCCTTTATACAGGCATAATTAGGGTGCACTACACTAGTTTCTCCAGAAGATGGGAAGTGTTACAGTGCATATATAACTTAGCTAAGGCCTAGTTAGGCAGTTTAGACTAGTTTAGTCAGTGAGCAGCCATGATGTAGCTGCCTGCTGGAGAGAGGCCTCCTGCCTCTCTGCTCTCTCCCTGTTGGCTTCACAGTCCAGGGTTAAAGCCTACAAGATTCAGCCTAGAGGTGAGAAATCTACTTCTATAGCTCGCTCCTCTGGGGTAACCAGTCACAAGCTGCAAAAGCAAGTATTCAAGGGGATTAATATATTTTATTAAAGTCAAAGGATAGCAGACGGCCATACTCAAAGTCTTCCCAGGCACCTTTGCAATTAGGTGTAGGAAACAACTTCCGGCATCTACACCTCCAGTTTAAACCCTGAAGGCAGTTAGGCCAACTGTCAGAAAAGCACTGGAAATAGAGGTTCCAAGATTCTGAAAACTACCTTTAATTCAGGTCAGAATAAGGCAAGAGTAATACCAGCCTAAAACTTTTTATACTTTAAAAGCCTAGTCTGAAGCAGTAGCTTTCATATATATATAAAAGACAAAGAGCCTTTTTTATCTGAGGACTTACAATATCTTACCCTCGTATGCATGAGAGACCGTATTTCATATCTGGATGTAAAGACTGTTTTATACTTGGATGTACTAGAGACTGTTTTACCAGGAGCAACGTTCAGTAAAAAATATAATCTGGATTGCACCATACTTGTCTCAGTCTCCAGTTCAGTCCAGTAGCAAAATTTAAAATGGCCTAGTATGTGTTGGCTCACACTATCATATGACCCCATTTGTGGTCAAAAGTGACAAATTCTTGTTCACCCACTGACTACTCATCAGTCATCATCAGACAGAAGCTTCCTCCTCTCATTGAGGAACACTTGAGCCTTACCAGGTAATCATTTTTAGGATTTTTGGCTCTCATAATACATTCTATAATATTTACTGGTACAGTGCGTGCCCTCCTGAAGACACCATCATTTTAGCAAACAAACACATGTGATAGGCCTAACAGTCTTCGTGTAAGAGTAAATATTTGTGGTTTTAGTAAAATAGCTCAAGGCAGACATAATATGAGAAATGTTCCTATTAAGATGATAAACAAAACAAAATCTATGTATTCCTGCCAAAAAATAACTCCACAGGTATATGGTCTCCACAGGTAAAATATACCTTCCTATCTGAATCTGCATCGACCACTAAGCTTTGTTCACTTTTTTTTTTAATATAAACTTTTATTAGGTTAAATCCATAATACAATTTTTCCAAAGAAAAAACAAGGGATGAAAGGAGGAAGGCGGAAGAAGCATCAGACAGATTTCTCAATAATATAAACTCCTACTATTCCATAGCACCTCCAAGTTGACCATATCCTCTTCCATTTTTCCTCAATGTTCCTTTGCTTATATAGAATATTTTCAAATCTTTTAACTTTATTCACTACATACACCCACATCTTTAAATTGGGGGACTTCCTAGAGAACCAGTCTTGTGATCATTAATCGAGCCAAAAAGGTTATTCTCTTAAGGAGTATCTTGGTGTCCTTAGTACAGTTCACCCCAGAAATATCATTCAATAACTAACATTGTGGACTCAAAGGAATCCTTACCTTTAACTTATGCTTTATTCATTTTTAAACTGAACTCCAATAATTGCTAATCTCACAACACAACCAAAACATATGCAAGAAATCTGCATCTTGGATGGTTAGGGGTTTCCTTACACCCACATTTATTTAACCATAATATATAATCTGTGCATAATATTAAACTGAACTACTATGTGATTAAAATTATGTGATATAAATCTTAGATTTTTAATATTTAAATATATATTCCCAATCTTTAGTGCTAGTATTAAGGCAATCCAACCCCCATGCTTTTTGACAAAGGGAGACTGACCTATTAAATAGTGACTAGAGTTGAGTGAACACCTGGATGTTCGGGTTCGAGAAGTTTGGCCGAACTTCCCGGAAATGTTCGGGTTCTGGATCCGAACCCGACCCAAACTTTGTCCCGAACCCGAACCCCATTGAAGTCAATGGGGACCCGAACTTTTCGGCACTAAAAAGTCTGTAAAACAGCCCAGGAAAGGGCTAGAGAGCTGCAAAAGGCAGCAACATTTAGGAAAATCCCCTGCAAACAAATGTGGATAGGGAAATGAATAAAAATAAAAATGAAATAAATAAAAATTAACCAATATCAATTGGAGAGAGGTCCCATAGAAGAGAATCTGGCTTCACGTCACCCACCACTGTAACAGTCCATTATCATATATTTAGGCCCCGGCAACCAGGCAGAGGAGAGAGGTCCCATAACAGAGAATCTGACTTCATGTCAGCAGAGAATCAGTCTTCATGTCAAAGCAGAGAATCATGCTTCACGTCACCCAACACTGGAACAGTCCATTGTCAGATATTTAGGCCCAGGCGCCCAGGCACCCAGGCAGAGGAGAGAGGTCCCGTAACAGAGAATCTGGCTTCATGTCAGCAGAGAATCAGTTTTCATGTCATAGCAGAGAATTATGCTTTACGTCACCCAACACTGGAACAGTCCATTGTCAGATATTTAGGCCCAGGCACCCAGGCAGAGGAGAGAGGTCCCGTAACAGAGAATCTGGCTTCATGTAAGCAGAGAATCAGTCTTCATGTCATAGCAGAGAATCATGCTTCACGTCACCCAACACTGGAACAGTCCATTGTCAGATATTTAGGCCCCGGCATCCAAGCAGAGGAGAGAGGTCCCGTAACAGAGAATCTGGCTTCATGTGAGCAGAGAATCAGTCTTCATGTCATAGCAGAGAATCATGCTTCATGTCACCCAACGCTGGAACAGTCCATTGTCAGATATTTAGGCCCAGGCACCCAGGCAGAGGAGAGAGGTCCCGTAACAGAGAATCTGGCTTCATGTGAGCAGAGAATCAGTCTTCATGTCATAGCAGAGAATCATGCTTTACGTTACCCAACAATGGAACAGTCCATTGTCAAATATTTAGGCCCAGGCACCCAGGCAGAGGAGAGAGGTCCCGTAACAGAGAATCAGTCTTCATGTCAGCAGAGAATCAGTTTTAATGTCATAGCAGAGAATCATGCTTCACGTCACCCAACATTGGAACAGTCCATTGTCATATATTTAGGCCCCGGCACCCAGACAGAGGAGAGGTTCATTCAACTTTGGGTAGCCTCGCAATATAATGGTAAAATGAAAATAAAAATAGGATTGAATGAGGAAGTGCCCTGGAGTACAATAATATATGGTTAAGGGGAGGAAGTTAATGTATAATCTGCACAAGGGATGGACAGGTCTTGTGGCATCCATGCCTGGTTCATTTTTATGAATGTCAGCTTGTCCACATTGGCTGCAGAAAGGAGGCTGCGCTTGTCTTTAATGACTGACGCCCCCTGCCGTGCTGAATACACGTTCAGGCAAAACGCTGGCCGCCGGGCAGGCCAGCACCTCCAAGGCATAAAAGGCTAGCTCTGGCCACGTGGACAATTTAGAGACCCAGAAGTTCAATGGGGCCGAACCATCAGTCAGTACGTGGAGGGGTGTGCACACATACTGTTCCACCATGTTAGTGAAATGTTGCCTCCTGCTAACACGTTGCGTATCAGGTGGTGGTGCAGTTAGCTGTGGCGTGTTGACAAAAGTTTTCCACATCTCTGCCATGCTAACCCTGCCCTCAGAGGAGCTGGCCGTGACACAGCTGCCTTGGCGACCTCTTGCTCCTCCTCTGCCTTGGCCTTGGGCTTCCACTTGTTCCCCTGTGACATTTGGGAATGCTCTCAGTAGCGCGTTTACCAACGTGCGCTTGTACTCGCGCATCTTCCTATCACGCTCCAGTGCAGGAAGTAAGGTGGGCACATTGTCTTTGTACCGTGGATCCAGCAGGGTGGCAACCCAGTAGTCCGCACACGTTAAAATGTGGGCAACTCTGCTGTCGTTGCGCAGGCACTGCAGCATGTAGTCGCTCATGTGTGCCAGGCTGCCCAGGGGTAAGGACAAGCTGTCCTCTGTGGTAGGCATATCGTCATCGTCCTGCCTTTCCCCCCAGCCACGCACCAGTGATGGGCCCGAGCTGCGTTGGGTGCCACCCCTCTGTGACCATGCTTCATCGTCATCCTCCTCCTCGTCCTCCTCGTCCTCCAGTAGTGGGCCCTGGCTGGCCACATTTGTACCTGGCCTCTGCTGTTGCAAAAAACCTCCCTCTGAGTCACTTCGAAGAGACTGGCCTGAAAGTGCTAAAAATTACCCCCCTTCCTCCTCCTCCTGGGCCACCTCCTCTTCCATCATCGCCCTAAGTGTTTTCTCAAGGAGACATCCTGGCCAAGTGGTATTGTAATGCTGATAACGGTGTCATCGCCACTGGCCATGTTGGTGGAGTACTCGAAACAGTGCATACAGGTCTCGCATGGAGGCCCAGTCATTGGTGGTGAAGTGGTGCTGTTCCGTAGTGCGACTGACCCGTGCGTGCTGCAGCTGAAACTTCACTATGGCCTGCTGCTGCTCGCACATTCTGTCCAGCATGTGCAAGGTGGAGTTCCACCTGGTGGACACGTCGCATATGAGGCGGTGAGCGGGAAGGCCGAAGTTACGCAGTAGCGCAGACAGGCGAGCAGCGGCAGGATGTGAACGCCGGAAGCGCGAACAGACGGCCCGCACTTTATGCAGCAGCTCTGACATGTCGGGGTAGTTGTGAATGAACTTCTGCACCACCAAATTCAGCACATGTGCCAAGCAAGGGATGTGCGTCAAACCGGCTAGTCCCAGAGCTGCAACGAGATTTCGCCCATTATCGCACACCACCAGGCCGAGTTTGAGGTTCACCGGCAGCAACCACTCGTCGGTCTGTTGTTCTATACCCCGCCACAACTCCTGTGCGGTGTGGGGACTGTCCCCCAAACATATGAGTTTCAGAATGGCCTGCTGACGTTTACCCCGGGCTGTGCTGAAGTTGGTGGTGAAGGTGTGTGGCTGACTGGATGAGCAGGTGGAAGAAGAGGAGGAGGAAGCTGAGCAGGAGGAGGTGGCAACAGGAGGCAAAGAATGTTGCCCTGCGATCCTTGGCGGCGGAAGGACGTGCGCCAAACAGCTCTCTGCCTGGGGCCCAGATGCTATTACATTTACCCAGTGTGCAGTTAGGGAGATATAGCGTCCCTGGCCGTGCTTACTGGTCCAGGTATCTGTGGTTAGGTGGACCTTGCCACAGATGGCGTTGCGCAGTGCACACTTGATTTTATCGGATACTTGGTTGTGCAGGAAAGGCACTGCTCTTTTGGAGAAGTAGTGCCGGCTAGGAACAACATACTGTGGGACAGCAAGCGACATGAGCTGTTTGAAGCTGTCTGTGTCCACCAGCCTAAATGACAGCATTTCATAGGCCAGTAGTTTAGAAATGCTGGCATTCAGGGCCAGGGATCGAGGGTGGCTAGGTGAGAATTTACGCTTTCTCTCAAATGTTTGTGAGATGGAGAGCTGAACGCTGCCATGTGACATGGTTGAGATGCTTGGTGACGGAGGTGGTGGTGTTGGTGGTACATCCCCTGTTTGCTGGGCGGCAGGTGCCAACGTTCCTCCAGAGGCGGAGGAAGAGGCCAAGGTGGCAGCAGCAGAAGAGGCAGAGGCGGAAGCAGCAGAAGAGGTAGCAGGGGGAGCCTGAGTGACTTCCTTGGTTTTAAGGTGTTTACTCCACTGCAGTTCATGCTTTGCATGCAGGTGCCCGGTCATGCAGGTTGTGCTCAGGTTCAGAACGTTAATGCCTCGCTTCAGGCTCTGATGGCACAGCGTGCAAACCACTCGGGTCTTGTCGTCAGCACATTGTTTGAAGAAGTGCCATGCCAGGGAACTCCTTGAAGCTGCCTTTGGGGTGCTCGGTCCCAGATGGCGGCGGTCAGTAGCAGGCGGAGTCTCTTGGCGGCGGGTGTTCTGCTTTTGCCCACTGCTCCCTCTTTTGCTACGCTGTTGGCTCGGTCTCACCACTGCCTCTTCCTCCGAACTGTGAAAGTCAGTGGCACGACCTTCATTCCATGTGGGGTCTAGGACCTCATCGTCCCCTGCATCGTCTTCCACCCAGTCTTGATCCCTGACCTCCTGTTCAGTCTGCACACTGCAGAAAGACGCAGCAGTTGGCACCTGTGTTTCGTCATCATCAGAGACATGCTGAGGTGGTATTCCCATGTCCTCATCATCAGGAAACATAAGTGGTTGTGCGTCAGTGCATTCTATGTCTTCCACCGCTGGGGAAGGGCTAGGTGGATGCCCTTGGGAAACCCTGCCAGCAAAGTCTTCAAACAGCATAAGAGACTGCTGCATAACTTGCGGCTCAGACAGTTTCCCTGGTATGCATGGGGGTGATGTGACAGACTGATGGGCTTGGTTTTCAGGCGCCATCTGTGCGCTTTCTGCAGAAGACTGGGTGGGAGATAATGTGCTGGATCCACTGTCGGCCACTGACTAATGCCTGTACCTGCTCAGGCCTTACCATCCCTAGAACGGGATTGGGCCCCACCAAATATCGCTGTAAATTATGGCGGCTACTGGGACCTGAGGTAGTTGGTACACTAGGACGTGTGGCTGTGGCAGAACGGCCACGTCCTCTCCCAGCACCAGAGGGTCCACTAACACCACCACGACCATGTCCGCGTCCGCGTCCTTTTATAGATGTTTTCCTCATTGTTACCGTTCACCACAATAAGAAAAATATTATTTAGCCCAATGTATTGAATTCAAATTCAGGCCTTTTTTTACAGACACCTAACACTATCTGGCTATCTATTTAGGTACCGTATTACACTAATACAGGCACAGCAGTAACCACAGATTTAGCTGGATATAAATTTGAGGCCTATTATTTAGGCGCTGGGTGACAGGTATAGGTTTACTGACAGAATTCGACTTGGAAATGCACAGTAGCATGTGTGTGAAGTTATTGAGAATGACCCTATGTGCACCTTGAATCTAATATACCCTTTTAGGGATAGATTTAAAATAGCTCTGATACAGCAGAAACCACTAAATTAAGAAATTGCTAAATTGGGAATTGTATTTCAATCCAGAACAAATATAAATTTGAGGCCTATTATTTAGGCGCTGGGTGACAGGTATAGGTTTACTGACAGAATTAGACTGGGATATGGCCAAAAAATAACCACACTATTGATGGTTAAATGCACTTGGTGACAGGCTCAGCTTGCCCCTGATGTAGTATATGGCCAAAAAACAACCACACCATTGAGGGTTAAATGCACTTGGTGACAGCTTTCCCCTTATGTAGTATATGGCAAAAAATAACCAGACTATTGATGGTTAAATGCACTTGGTGACAGCTTGCCCCTGATGTAGGATTTAGCCAAAAAACAACCACACCATTGAGGGTTAAATGCACTTGGTGGCAGCTTGTGCTGGCGCACCACAAGACACAAAATGGCTGCCGATCACCCCAGAAAAAAGTGACTGCAAAACGCTCTGGGCAGCCTAAAAACAGTGAGCAATTCAATAGCAGCAGTTCAATCATCCACAGCTGCAGATCGATCTCTGAATGAAGTCTTTTGGAGGAGTTAATCACTGCCTAATCTCGCCCTAACGTCGCGGCTGCAACCTCTCCCTACACTGATCAGAGCAGAGTGACGGGCGGCGCTATGTGACTCCAGCTTAAATAGAGGCTGGGTCACATGGTGCTCTGGCCAATTACAGCCATGCCAATAGAAGGCATGGCTGTGACGGCCTCTTGGGGCAAGTAGTATGACGCTTGTTGATTGGCTGCTTTGCAGCCTTTCAAAAAGCGCCAAGAAAGCGACGAACACCGAACCCAGCCTTTTACGAAAATGTCCGGGTTCGGTATGCTTAGAAATGCTGCGATACTTTACCCAATACCTAAAACCGCAATAGGGAAGAAAAACCCCAATCAACCAGATTTCAACATGTCCGAGCTGCCTGGGGATCTGTGGATAACACTTATGGAGGGGGATCTGTGGATGACACATACCGTTTATAGCATCTTATGCCATGTGTCATCCACAGATCCACCCCATATCAGTGTCATATGGGAATCCCTCTCGCTATAAGGCCCCATTCACACATCCGAAATTTGCGTAACGGAATTGCGGACCCATTCATTTCTATAGGTCAGCACGACGTGCTGCCGGATACGGAAATGCGGACCCGCACTTCCGGGTCCGCAATTCCGTTCCCGAAAAAAACTGCAGACCCGCACATTGCCGCTGTTACGGACGTCTGAATGGAGCCTAACAGTGTCATCCACAGAGTGACACAGATCCCCCCTCCCCATAACCGTGTCATCTACAGATCCCCCTCCCTATAACAGTGTCATCTACAGATTCCCCCCCCGTAACAGTGTCATGACATCCAAAGACCCCCGATCCCCCTCCCTATAACACTATAAGAGTATCATCCACAGATCCCTCCCCCCATAACAGTGTAATGACTCATGACATCCACAGACCACAGATCACCCTCCCACCGCTCACATTTGAACATGATTTCTCTAAACGGTAAAGTGAGCACTGTAATCATCCAGGCTCCACTGACAGTGACTTTAAAGGGGTTCTGCACTTTCATTTAACTGATGATCTATACTCTGGATAGATCATCAGCTTCTGATCGGCAGGGGTCAGACACCCGGTACCCCCGCCGATCAGCTGTTTGAAAAGGCACCGGCGCTCGAGCAGCACCGCGGCCTTCTCACTTTTTACCCACTGACTGACATCACGACTAGTATCAACTAGCCTGAGTGCGGCTAAGCTCTGTTCACTTGAATGGAGCTTAGCCGCGCCCATGCTAGTTGATACTAGTCATAACTCGTGACATCACTGGGCTGGCGGTAAACAGTGAGAAGGCCGCGGTGCTACTGGAGCGCCTGTGCCTTCTCAAGTAGCTGATCGGCGGGGGTCCCGGGTGTCTGACCCCCGCCGATCAGAAGCTGATGATCAGTTTCCAGCAAGTAGGGCGGCTACTTACTGGTAGCAGCCGCATCCTCCTTTCATAAAGACGCCCCCTCCTCATGTTGATTGACAGGGCCAGCGAACGCGCTCGTCCTCTGGCTGGCCCTGTCTCCGTTCAAAATCTGGCGCCTGCGCCGTAACGGTCTTCAGTCGGTGCAGGCGCACTGAGAGGAGGACGCTCGCTCGGCCGCTCCTTCCTCAGTGCGCCTGCGCCGGGTGTAGATGTGATGTCATCGGCGAGAGGAACTGACTCACCACAACAAGTTATGAGACAATACTCTGCTTTATTGAGGAAGTTACATTCTTATAAACCCTGATCAGGGCGTTAGCTAATAAGCATATTTATGATAGGCTTAATGTTAATGTCCGGTATCACAAGGACACGTACTTAGTTCTGCAGTTCTGCAATTTGCTATTTATGGATATAAAAGTGAGCAGATTATATGTTATCCTATTGCATACAAGCTTTATACTCATGTACGTAATATACTTGTATAAAAAAAGCAAGCATGTGATTATTTGGTAATTGCAAGACTGAAAAGGGGAAGTAGGGGAGAAGAGGGAGACAGACAAGAGGGAGAGGGAGAGAAATCTTCAATACATTCTGTCACATCGATTCCATAAATTCCATAACAGTTGTACCACCATAAAAGGTACTGGCGTCACGACTACAAGGGACCTTGCCATAGGCACATTAATACAGACCATCAAGGGCACCTCGAACCACCATCTGGCCTGTGTCCCTTACACCAGAGTGTGCCCCAGAGAATTCCTGTGCCGTTCTCCTCATCACTTATGCAGGCCTGCCCAGGGACGACGCAACCGTGAAAAACCAGACCTGTAGTTACCTCTGCCCACCTAATGCTCACACCGTGACCTAACGTATAATTCCCCTGTTGGTCTGGCTCACTGCAATTGTCACATGTGCCACCTTTAGTCCACCACTGACTCCAGTCCTTCTCTATACTTATATTAGGACTTTAGAACAATGGAATCATTACATAGCACAATGACACAACGAAAAGGGTAAGACTTACCAATGTACTCCTAATAATATATCACTGAGGTTGCGGTATTTTACCAACCTAACAGGGTCCTGTAGCAAAATTTAAAATGGCCTAGTATGTGTTGGCTCACACCATCATATGACCCCATTTGTGGTCAAAAGTGACAAATTCTTGTTCACCCACTGACCACTCAACATCAGACAGAAGCTTCCTCCTCTCATTGAGGAACACTTGAGCCTTACCTGGTAATAATTTTTAGGATTTGTGGCTCTCATAATACATTCTATAATATTTACTGGTACACTGAGTTCCCTCCTGAAGACACCATCATTCTAGCAAACAAACACATGTGATAGGCCTAACAGTCTTCGTGTAAGAGTAAATACTTATGGTTTTAGGAAAATAGCTCAAGGCAGACATAATATGAGAAATGTTCCTATTAAGATGATAAACAAAACAAAATCTATGTATTCCTGCTCAAAAATAACTCCACAGGTATATGGTCTCCACAGGTAAAATATACCTTCCTATCTGAATCTGCGGTGACCACTAAGCTTTGTTCACATTTTTTTTAATATAAACTTTTATTAGGCTAAATCCATAATACAATTTTTCCAAAGAAAAAAAAAGGGATGAAAGGAGGAAGGCGGAAGAAGCATCAGACAGATTTCTCAATAATATAAACTCCTACTATTCCATAACACCTCCAAGTTGACCATATCCTCTTCCATTTTTCCTCAATGTTCCTTTGCTTATATAGAATATTTTCAAATCTTTTAACTTTATTCACTACATACACCCACATCTTTAAATTGGGGGACTTCCTAGAGAACTAGTCTTGTGATCATTAATCGAGCCAAAAAGGTTATTCTCTTAAGGAGTATCTTGGTGTCCTTAGTACAGTTCACCCCAGAAATATCATTCAATAACTAACATTGTGGACTCAAAGGAATCCTTACCTTTAAATTATGCTTTATAAATTTTTAAACTGAACTCCAATAATTGTAATCTCACAACACAACCAAAACAATCTGCATCTTGGATGGTTAGAGGTTTCCTTAAACCCACATTTATTTAACCATAATATATAATCTATGCATAATATTAAACTGAACTACTATGTGATTAAAATGATGTGATATAAATCTTAAATTTTTTATATTTGAAATTCTTTTTTCGTCCCATATTGTACTTCATGACACTGGTAAAATTAAGTAAAAAAAAATAAAATTTTCTTGCACAAAATAATACCTAATTTACAAAAAATCTGGAAAAATTAGCAAATTTCAAAGTTTCAGTTTGTCTACTTCTGTAATACATAGTAATACCACCAAAAATTGTGATGACTTTACATTCCCCATATGTCTACTTCATGTTTGAATTATTTTGGGAATGATATTACATTTTTTGGGGCTTTTATAAGGCTTAGAAGTTTAGAAACAAATCTTGAAATTTTTCAGAAATCCAATTTTTAGGGACCACTACAGGTCTGAAGTCACTTTGCAAGGCTTACATAATAGAAACCAC
The DNA here is from genome assembly GCF_014858855.1 of Bufo gargarizans. NCBI lineage: Eukaryota > Metazoa > Chordata > Amphibia > Anura > Bufonidae > Bufo > Bufo gargarizans. Next base: position 12,416 of record NW_025334788.1, on the reverse strand, counting down.
CCAAAAATGACCCCATTATATTAACTACACCCCCCAAGGTATTCAAAACTGATTTTACAAACGGCATTAACCCTTTAGGTGTTACACAAGAGTTATTGGCAAATGGGGATGAAATTTGAGAATTTGATTTTTTTGCCTAATTTTCCATTTTAACCCATTTTTTCCACTAACAAAGCAAGATTTAACAGCAAAACAAGACTGTATCTTTATTGCCCTAACTCTGCCGTTTACAGAAACACCCCATATGTGGCCGTAAACTACTGTACGGCCAGACAGCGGGGCGTAGAGTGAAAGGTGCGCCGTTTGGTTTTTGGAAGGCAGATTTTGCTGGACTGATTTATTTACACCATGTCCCATTTGAAGCCCCCCTGATGAACCCCTAGAGTAGAAACTCCATAAAACTGACCCCATCTAAGAAACTACACCCCTCAAGGTATTCAAAACTGATTTTACAAACTTTGTTAACCCTTTAGGTGTTGCACAAGATTTAATGGAAAATAGAGATACAATTTCCAAATTTCACTTTTTGTGGCACATTTTCCATTTTAATATTTTCTTTCCAGTTGCAAAGCAAGGGTTAACAGCCAATCAAAACTCATTATTTATGGCCCTGATTCTGTAGTTTACAGAAACACCCCATATGTGGCCGTAAAACTGCTGTACGGGCACACGGCAGGGCGCAGAAGGAAAGGAATGCCATACGGTTTTTGGAAGGCAGATTTTGCTGGACAGTTTTTTTGACACCATGTCCCATTTGAAGCCCCCCTGATGCACCCATAGACAGTGGCGTACATACCAGGGTCGCAGGGGTCGCAGTTGCGACTGGGCCCGGCACTCCAGGGGGCCCGGCCGCCTGTGGACTCCCCCCAGGCTGCTGGCAGGGCTCCCGCTGTACTCACATGTAATGGAGCGCTCTGATGGGGCCCGGCATGAAGTACAGTGGCAATTTCGGGCCCCATCAGAGCGCTCCATGCCACCTTTACATGTATAATATGGGGGTGGGAGTGGGGGCCGGAGGGTCAAGTAAGAAGGGGGGGAAGGCACTCACTCACACCCGGCCGGCAGTTCCGTTTCTATAGTGAAGCAGGGAAACCTCTCTCCTTCCTGCTTCACTGATCTTCAGAGCTCTGGAGCTCCCCCTGCTGGCCAGAGATCGCGCTGCTGACTGTGAAAGGAGACCTGAAAGCCCGGCAATCTGCCTCCTCTCATCAGGGAAGAAGGTAAGTATGTGTATTTTTTTTTTTTCTAACGCTGGAGACTGGGGGCAGAGGGGCAGAGGGGCAGGGTGGGTGGGTTGATGGGAACAACTAGAGTGAGGGGGCACAAAAGTTGGCATCTATACTGAGGGGAACCTAATCTGCCATAACTAATTTGAGGGGGGCACCTAATCTGCCATAACTAATTTGAGAGGGCATAACTACTGTAAGGGGGCACATATAAAGGCATAACTATGAGGGGGCACATATGAAGGCATAACTACTGTGACAGGGCATGTAATCTGGCATAACCAATGTGAGGGGCACATATGTGGGCATATCTAATGTGAGGGGCACATAATCTGGCATAACCACTCAGAGGGGACACATATCTGGGCATATTTACTTTGAGGGGGCACATAACCGGGCATAAATACTGTGAAGGGGCACATAATCTCGCATTATTACTGTGAGAGGACACATACTCTGGCATAACCACTCTGAGGGGGCACATATCTGGGCATATCTACTTTGAGGGGGCACATATCTGGGCATAAATACTGTGAGGGGCACATAATCTGGCATTACTACTGTGAGGGGCATATAATCTGGCGTTACTAGGTGAGGGGCACATAGTCTGGCATTACTACTGTGACGGGGCACATAATCTGGCATTAATACTGTGAGGGGACACATAATCTGGCATAACCACTTTGAGGGGGCACATATCTGGGCATAACTACTGTAAGGGGACACATATTTGGCATAACTACTATGAGGAGGCACATATCTGGGCATAATTACTGTGACAGGAGGGGCAGTCACCATCCCTTCCTTATGTGATTATTCTTTTTTTCTCACCACAGGGACCCTGTTCTGGTTCCAGCGGACATCACGCCAATACCAGCGACACCCTGGATGAGGTAGGACCAGATTTTATTAGGACTGGGTGAGTGTAGCCATGCATTGGGCTTAGGGCTCTTAAACATGAGCGGATCCCGTGCGGGTAATCCAGTGTGTGAAAGACAGACAAGACCCGTTCCGGACAGTAGTGACACGGAGCATTAACATGATTGGCAATGCTCTGTGCCTCTCTGTGATCTTTTTGCTACAAAATCACAGAGATCACAGTCAATCATGTTACTGCTCCATGTCTCTGCTGTCCAGAATGGGGCTTGGCACTCAGTCACGCAGAGGATTACCTGCACGGAAAGAGCCCTTAGTAAGAAAATCTGCCGGTTCTTTGTAAAAATGTTTGCACTGTGGCCCATTACACTATAGTTACAACACTAGTAGGGGAGGTAGTGGGGGGGGGGGGGGCTTGGAGGCAGGTTGAGGGGGGCGACGGGGAGGGGGCCCCATAGATCAGTTTCGCACCGGGGCCCCATGGATTGTGTGTACGCCACTGCCCCTAGAGTAGAAACTCTAAAAAAGTGACCCCATTTTAGAAACTACGGGGTGGCAGTTTTGTTGGTACTAGTTTAGGGTACATATGATTTTTGGTTGTTCTATATTACACTTTTTGTGCAGCAAGGTAACAAGAAATTGCTTTTTTGGCACCGTTTTTTTTTGTTATTTACAACATTCATCTGACAGGTTAGATCATGTGGTAATTTTATAGAGCAGGTTGTCATGGACGCGGCGATACCTAATATGTATAAAACATTTTTATTTATGTAAGTTTTACACAATGATAGTTTTATTGTCTCCATAGTCTAAGAGCCATATTTTTTTCTGTTTTTCGGCGATCATCTTAAGTAGGGTCTCATTTTTTGTGGGATGAGATGACGGTTTGATTAGCACATATGGGGTGCATCTGACTTTTTGATCGCTTGCTATTACACTTTTTGTGGCATAAGATGACAAAAAATGGCTTTTTTTACACCGTTTTTATTTGTATTTTTTTACGGTGGTCACCTGAGGGGTTAGGTCATGTGATATTTTTATAGAGCCAGGTGATACGGACACGGCGATACCTAATATGTATACTTTTTAAAAATTTATGTAAGTTTTACACAATTATTTCAATTTTGAAACAAAAAAAATCATGTTTTAGTGTTTCCATAGTCTAAGAGCCATAGTTTTTTCAGTTTTTGGGCGATTATCTTGGGTAGGGTATGATTTTTGCGGGATGAGATGACGGTTTGATTGTTACAATTTTGGCGTACATGCAACTTTTTTTATCACTTTTATTACCTTTTTGGGGAAGTAAGGTGGGCAAAATTTCAATTTCATCATAGTTTTTTATTTTTATGGCGTTCACCGTTCGGGTAAAGTAACATGACCATTTTATAGATCTGGTCGTTACGGACGCGGCAATACCAAACATGTGTAGGGAATTTTATTTTTTTCATTTATAATCAGTGATAAATGTGTTTTTTGATTTTTACTTTTTTAAACTTTTTTTTTTACCCAGACCCACTTGGTCAGCCATTTATACCAGGGTGCCAGCAATGTGCTGGCACCCTGGTATACCCACTGTACACCAACGATTATTCAATGGGAGGCGGGCGGGGGATCGTGATGGGGTGCAGGGGGAGGTAAAAGATATATTTTGGGCATTATAAAGTTTCTGATCCCCGCGGTCAGGGACCGCGGGGGATCAGAAACTGCAAAAAGCGCATCAAGCCGCAGGTCTGAATTGACCTGCGGTTTGTTGCAATCGCCGACATGGGGGGGTCACGGGACCCCCCCCCTTCCCGCGCATTTAGCCTAGGTGCCTGCTCAATGATTTGAGCAGGCACCTTGTTCCGATCACCGCCGGCCTGGCGGCAGTGATCGGAACAACACATGACGTACCGGTACGTCATGTGTCCTGAAGAGGTTAAACATGATTTTTCCTTAGCATTAACTAGTGCAGACCACAACTGAAAATACCTAAACCAACTTAGAATACCTAGATTACTTCTTTGTGCCAACTGAGATAGAGGAAGAATCTCCCCCTTTTCCACCACCTGTATAACATATGCAATGTTATTGTTTTTCCAAATGGTATCTTCCGATAATTCCAAAAGGTTCTTTAAATAAACATCCCCAACCAATTTCTAATAGTGGTCCAAGATTTGGGGAAGAGCAATCTGAACGTCTTATTCCAATGTTTCCCAGTAGTTAATTGTCCAGATTCTAACAAAGTGAACATATTATCATGGGGAGAACCCTCTACCAGGGACTTACAGAGGGAACTTTTTTCCCACTCATTTCACAACCATAACTGTGCAGCAAAATACCCCTTGAAGTATGGAAGATTTAAACCTCCGCCCTCTAAGGGCTTGTACATATATTCCAATTTTAACCTTACTCTCTTCCTTCCCCAAGTTATATCGTTGACAAGTCTCTCAATTAATTTAAAGAACTTGTCTGCGATCCAAATAGGTGAGTTTTTTATAACATATAGAAATTGAGGTAAAATTAAAATTTTCACCAGAGAGATTCTATCTAGAGTTGAGCGGGCACCTAGATGTTCGGGTTCAAAGGGTTCGGCCGAACTTCGGAAAAAGGTTTGAGTTCAGGACCCGAACTTGACCCCGAACCCCATTGAAGTCAATGGGGACCCGAACTTTTGAGCACTAAAATGGATGTAAAAATGTAATGGAAAGGGCTAGAGGGCTGCAAATGGCGTCAAAATGTGGTTAAGGGCATGGCAAGTTCTCTGCAAACAAATGTGGACAGGGAAATGACTTTAAAAATAACATAAAATACGTAAAAATAAAAAATAATAATCTTGATCTAGGAGGGCCAGGTCCATATGGAGTAGGAGATTGAGGAGGCGGTGGATGTGGCTGTGTAGGTGGAAGTGGCGGTGAAGGAGGAGATAGCCTACACTGGTTTTTGGTTTGAAATTTTATTTTTAAAATTATGGTACACCCAAAAACATTGGGAAATATAACCTGTTATAACACCCTCCAGTCATGCAAAACACACGTTCAGACAATACACTGGCTGTAGGGCAGGCCAGCAGCTCCAAGGGGTAAAGGGCAAGCTCAGGCCATGTGCCCAATTTGGAGACCCAGAAGTTGCAGGGGCTGACCCCTGTCAGTCAGTTCGTGTAGGCGTGTGCACATTTACTGCCCCACCATGTCGCACGTCCCCGTGATGTTCACGATCCAATTTGATATCTGTTCTTTCGATGTTCTTTTATGCGCCTACCATGGTGATCACGGGTGGCGGGGAATCAGGATTCCTGGCCAGAGAGGGAGCGTGAGAAAGAGAGACCAAATGAAAGGGAGGATTCATTTTTAAAAATTTCAAATTTGAGTTGAAATATTGGGAGAAATTATTAAAGCATAAAAGTGTGACAACTTTTCAAAGTTTAAGCATTGAATGAAAGGATGTGGTGAGCATTAACACGTTCAGGACCTTGGACGAGTATACTCGTCCTGGCATTAAACTGTCACCATGTCTGCAGACATGGTGACAGTGCTGAGTGCCGGCTGTTACACACAGCCAGGCACCCAGGGTCAATGCCGAGGGGGGTCCTGTGACCCCCCCATATCGGCGATCGCTGCAAACCGCAGGTCAATTCAGACCTGCGGTTTGCAGCGCTTTCTGTAGTTTCTGATCCCTGCGATCCCTGACCAATGGCCAAAGTAAATGGCCAAAGTAAAAATAAAAATTAACCCCCCCCCTGCACCCCTGAATGATTTTATGTCGGAGGGGGGCGGGTTGTGGGCGGTGCGGGCATTTGCGGGCGGTGCGGCAGGCGGGATCGCAGCCCCCAGATGGATGGGGGGACAGAGGGAGGGGTCTCCCCTCCTTCCCCTTCCCCGTCTGCTTAGTTGTGGCAGACGGGGAAGGTTCCCATGTCAACAGGACGCCTTCTCAGGTGTCCTGCTGTCAATGGTGCTAAACAGATCTATGCTAAAGGCATAGATCGGTTCAGACAGTGTAAGTAAAATACAGTACAGTACCCTATATAGTGTACTGTACTGTATTATACAGACATTAGACCAACTGGATCTTCAAGAACCAAGTGGGTCTGGGTCCCAAAAATGTAAAAAAAAGTGATTATAAAAACACATTTATCACTGAATAAAAATAAAAAAAATTAAAAACACTACACATATTAGGCATCGCCGCGTCCGTTACGACCTGATCTATAAAACGGTCATGTTACTTTCCCCGCACGGAGAACGCCTCAAAAATAAAAGAATAAAAAATGTCAGGAAATTGAAATTTTGCCCACCTTACTTCCTAAAAAAGGTAATAAAAGTGATCAAAAGAGTCGCATGTACGCCGAAATAGTACCAATCAAACCATCACCTCATCCCGCAAAAAATGAGCCCGTACATGAGACAGTGGCCCAACAAATAAAAAAACTATGGGGACACTATAACATGATTTTTGTTTTGTTTCAAAAATGATATTATTGTGCAAAACTTACAAAAATAAAAAAAGTTTACATTTTAGGTATCACCGCGTCCGTATCGACCAGCTCTATAATAATATCACATGAGCTAACCCCCTCAGATGAACACCGTAAAAAATAAAAAATAAAACTGTGCTAAATAAAAAAAAAATTGTCACCTTACATCACAAAAAGTGTAATAGCAAGCGATCAAAAAGTCATATGCACCCCAAAATAGCACCAATCAAACAGTCATCTCATCCTGCAAAAATCATAACCTACCCAAGATAATCGCCCAAAAACTGAAAAAACTATGGCTCTTAGACTATGGAAACACTAAAACATGATTTTTTTTTGTTTCAAAAATGAAATCATTGTGGAAAACTTACATAAAAAAAAAAGTATACATATTAGGTATTGCCCCGTCCGCATCGACCGGCTCTATAAAAATATTACATGACCTAACCCCTCAGATGACCACCGTAAAAAAATAAAAATAAAAACGGTGTAAAAAAAAAGCTATTTTTTGTCATCTTATGTCACAAAAAGTGTAATAGCAAGCGATCAAAAAGTCATATGCTCCCAAAAATAGTGCCAATTAAACCATCATCTCATCCCACAAAAATGAGACCCTACTTTAGATAATCGCACAAAAACTGAAAAAAATATGTCTCTCAGACTATGGAGACACTAAAACATATTTTTTTTGTTTCAAAAATGAAATCATTGTGTAAAACTTACATAAATAAATAAAAATTGTATACATATTGGGTATCGCTGCGTCCGTGACAACCTGCTATAGAAAAATACCACATGAGCTAACCTGTCAGATGAATGTTGTAAATAACAAAAAAAAAAAACTGTGCCAAAAAAGCTATTTCTTGTTACCTTGCCTCAAAAAAAGTGTAATATAGAGCAACCAAAAATCATATGTACCCTAAACTAGTACCAACAAAACTGTCACCCTATCCCGTAGTTTCTAAAATGGGGTCACTTTTTGGGAGTTTCTACTCTAGGGGTTCATTGGGGGGCTTCAAATGGGACATGGTGTCCAAAAAAAACTGTCTAGCAAAATCTGCCTTCCAAAAACCGTATGGCATTCCTTTCCTTCGGCGCCCTGCCGTGTGCCCGTACAGCAGTTTATGACCACATATGGGGTGTTTATATAAACTACAGAATCAGAGCCATAAATATTGAGTCTTGTTTGGCTGTTAACCCTTGCTTTGTAACTGTAAAAAAATTATTAAAATTGAAAATCTGCCAAAAAAGTGAAATTTTGAAATTGTATCTCTATTTTCCATTAATTCTTGTGGAACACCTAAAAGGTTAACAAAGTTTGTAAAATCAGTTTTGAATACCTTGAGGGGTGTAGTTTCTAGAATGCGTTCATTTTTGGGTGGTTTCTATTATTTAAGCCTCACAAAGTGACTTCAGACCTGAACTGGTCCCTAAAAATTGGGTTTTTGAAAAGTTTAGAACAATTTCAAGATTTGCTTCCAAACTTCTAAGCTTTGTAACATCCCCAAAATATAAAATATCATTCCCAAAATGATGCAAACATGAAGTAGACATATGGGGAATGAAAAGTAATAACAATGTTTGGAGGTTTTGCTATGTATTATAGAAGTAGAGAAATTGAAACTTGGAAATTTGCCATTTTTAAAATTTTTGGGGTAAATTTGGTATTTTTTCATAAATAAAAATTTATTTTTTTTACTTAATTTTACCAGTGTCATGAAAAACAATATGTGCCAAAAAAACAATCTCAGAATGGTCTGGATAAGTCAAAGCGTTGTAAAGTTATCACCACATAAAGTGACACTGGTCAGATTTGCAAAAAATGGCCTGGTTCTTAAGGTGAAAATGAGCTTGGTGTTAATTACTGAATAATTTATAAAATTTTATTCCCTGTCACCTATGCATAGCAGGTGTTTATTCACGTCTAAAATTGTATAATGTCAACCCAAGAATGTAACAGAAAAATTATTGAAATTTATTAAGCTGTCAACTAGGTAGAGGAGGGGTATATTACACCCAAAAATTGGTGAATTTCACAAAAAAATGTAACTGACAATTTTTTTATTTTTTCCGGTCTACTAGGTATAGCAGTGGTACTATACACACCAAAATTGGTGAATTTTACCCTAAAATGTAAACGACTATTTATTTATTTTTTAACCGGCCTACTAGGTATAGCAGTGGTACTATACACCCAAAAATTTGTTAATTTCACCCGAAAAAGTAAATGACAATTTTTTTTTGTTTAACCTGTCTACTAGGTATAGCAGTGGTACTATACTCCCAAACATTTGTTAATTTCACCATAAAATGTAACTGACAATTATATTTTTTTTTTACCTGTCCACTAGGTATAGCAGTGGTACTATACACCCCAAAATTGGTTAATTTCACCCGAAAAAGTAAATGACAATTTTTTTGTTTGTTTAAACTGTCTACTAGGTATAGCAGTGGTAGTATACACGCCAAAATTTGTTAATTTCACCATAAAATGCAACTGACAATTTTTATTTAATTTTTTACCGGTATACTAGGTATGGCAGTGGTACAATACACACTAAAAGTGGTGAATTTCACCTTAAAATGTAAATAACAATTTATTTATTTTTTAACCGGCCTACTAGGTATAGCAGTGGTACTATACACTCAAAAATTGGTTAATTTCACCTGAAAAAGTAAATTACAATTTTTTTTGTTTTGTTTAACCTGTCTACTAGGTATAGCAGTGGTACTATACACCCCAAAATTTGTTAATTTCACCATAAAATGTAACTGACAATTTTTTTTTTTTTTTACCGGTCTACTAGGTATAGCAGTGGTACTATACACACCAAAAGTGGTGAATTTCACCCAAAAATGTAAATGACAAAGTAGTGAAATGATATAAAATAAAACACGTACAAAAAAAATTTAATGGATTTATGAGGTGGAGTTCCATATGAAGTATGAGTTTGAGGAGGCGGTGGACGTAGCGGAGAAGGTGGAAGCAGCGGTGGAGGAGGACGAGATAGCCAACACAGGTTTTTGGTTTTAATTAAATTTAGTAAAATCAAGGTACACTCCAAAAGAGTGTAAAATATCCAAAATACAAACATGAGCAATTGTACTGCAGTATAACAATGGCTGCTTAGTGCCGGTATACATGTCTATTCTGCACAAGGTACAGACAAGTCCTGAGGGATCCATGCCTGGTTCATTTTAATGAACGTGAGCTTGTCCACATTGGCTGTAGACAGGCGGCTGCGCTTGTCTGTGATGACGCCTCCTGCCGTGCTAAACACACGTTTAGATAATACACTGGCTGCAGGGCAGGCCAGCACCTCCAAGGCTTAAGGGCAAGCTCAGGCCATGTGCCCAATTTGGAGACTCAGAAGTTGAAGGGAGCAGACCCATCATTCAGTACGTTTAGGCGTGTGCACACATACTGCTCCACCATGTTGGTGAAATTCTGCCTCCTGCTAAGACGTTCCATATCAGCTGGTGGTGCTGGTTGTTGTGGCGTGCTGACAAAGCTTTTCCCCATTTCGGCCATGATAACCCTGCCTTCTGAGGTGGTGGCGGTGCCCCAGCTGCGTTGGCGACCTCTTCCTTGTCCTCTGCCTTCGCCTTGTGCTTCCACTGTGCCCCAGCGGTCAGGTGGGAATGCCACCAGCAGCGAGTCTACTAGCGTGCTCTTGTACTCGCGCATCTTACGATCTTGCTCCAGTGACGCAATTAAGTATGGTACTTTGTCCTTGTAATGGGGATCCAGCAGCGTGGCCACCCAGTAATCAGCACAAGTTAGAATGTGGGCAACTCGGCAGTCGTTGCAGAGACAATGCAGCATGTAATTGATCATGTGTGCCAGGCTGCCCAGATGCAACGAAAAGCTGTCTGGCCAGCATGTGCAAGGTTGAGTTCCACCTTGTGGGCACGTCACATATGGGGCGGTGAGCGGGAAGGCCGAAGTTACGCTGCAGCACTGACAGGTGAGCAGCAGCAGGGTGTGAACGCCGAAAGCGCACACAGACGGCCCGCACTTTATGCAGCAGCACAGTCAGACAGCATGTATCGGCACCCGGGGTCAGCCAGACAGCATGCCAATCAACGCATGCTGTTGCCACCACCAGAATGCCTTCATTGCAAAGCTCAGCACTGTGGCATTTTTTGTGTGTGTCTGTCTCTGACAACAGCGATGCCATTTGCAACCTGTGCCAAAAGAAACTGAGTCGTGGAAAATCCAACACCCACCTAGGTACAACTGCTTTGCGAAGGCACATGATCGCACATCACAAACGCCTATGGGATCAACACATGATGACGAGTAGAAGCAGCACACAAGCTCAAAGCCACCATCCTCCTCCTGGTCCAGCATCTTCAGCCACGTCAAGCACTGCTGTCCTCCTTGCCCCCTCTCAACCACCCGCCACTCCGCCTCTCACCTTCAGCAGTTCCATCTCATCTGCCCACAGTCAGGTGTCTATAAAGGAAATGTTTGAGCGTAAGAAGCCAATGTCACAGAGTCACCCCCTTGCCTGTCGTCTGACAGCTGGCTTGACGGAACTCTTAGCCCACCAGCTTTTACCATACCAGCTGGTGGAGTCTGAGGCCTTTAAAAAATTTGTGGCTATTGGGACACCACAGTGGAAGGTACCCGGACAATTTTTTCTTTCAAATAAGGATATCCCAAACCTCTACTCAGTGATTGAAAAGTAAGTCATGGCATTTCTGGCATACAGTGTTGTGGCAAGGGTCCATCTGACATCTGGTCTGCAAAGCACGGTCAGGGCAGGTATATCACCTACACTGCGCATTAGGTCAACCTGCTGACGGCTGCCAAGCATGGAATGCGTGGCTCTGCAGCAGAGTTGGTGACACCGCCACGACTTGCAGGCAGGCCTACTGCCAACTCCTCTATTCCTCCTACTCCATCCTCTTCCAAAACTTCCTCGGCTGAGTCCTCTTCTGCTGCGGCATCTGGCTGCACAGCAACTGAATCCCCCCAGCTCCACAGGGGCTATTCCACATCCCGGATACGACAGTGTCACGCTGTCTTGGGATTGACTTGCCTGAAAGCAGAGAGCCACACCAGACCAGCATTCCTGTCCGCCCTGAACGCACAGGTGGATCAGTGGCTGACCCCGCACCAACTGGAGATCGGCAAAGTGGTGTGTGACATTGGAAGCAATTTATTGGCGGCATTGAATTTGGGCAAGTTGTCACATGTGCCGTGCATAGCACATGTGTTGAATCTCATCGTTCAACGCTTTGTGTCTAAGTACCCAGGCTTACAGGACGTCCTCAAGCAGGCCAGGAAGGTGAGTGGCCATTTCAGGCGTTCCTACACAGCCATAGCGCTCTTTTCAGACATTCAGTGCCGAAACAACATGCCAGTGAGGAGCTTGATTTGCGACAGCCCGACACGTTGGAATTCAACACTCCTAATGTTCGACCGCCTGCTCCAACAAGAAAAAGCCGTCAATGAGTATTTGTATGACCGGGGTGCTAGGACAGCCTCTGCGGAGCTGGGAATTTTTTTGCCACGTTACTGGACGCTCATGCGCAATGCCTGTAGGCTCATGTGTCCTTTTGAGGAGGTGACAAACCTAGTCAGTCGCACCGAAGGCACCATCAGCGACCTCATCCCATTTGTTTTCTTCCTGGAGCGTGCCCTGCGAAGAGTGCTGGATCAGGCTGTAGATGAGCGTGAAGAGGAAGAGTTGTGGTCACCATCTCCACCAGGAACAGCCTTGTCATCATCGCTTGCCGGACCTGCGGCAACGCTGCAAGAGGAGTATGAGGAAGAGCGGCTGCAACAATAACATTGTTTTTCAGGCATGTGTACATGCCTAATTTTTCTGGCCTCTGGTGCTGCACTG